>NC_088399.1:29950296-30210296 GCF_034236695.1 Oncorhynchus nerka
ATGAGAGGTTGTCTCCCTCCTGTCAATGAGAGGTTGTCTCCCTCCTGTCAATGAGAGGTTGTCTCCCTCCTGTCAATGAGAGGTTACCTCCCTCCTGTCAATGAGAGGTTGTCTCCCTCCTGTCAATGAGAGGTTACCTCCCTCCTGTCAAGGAGAGGTTGTCTCCCTTCTGTCAATGAGAGGTTTTCTCCCTTCTGTCAATGAGAGGTTACCTCCCTCCTGTCAATGAGAGGTTGTCTCCCTCCTGTCAATGAGAGGTTGTCTCCCTCCTGTCAATGAGAGGTTGTCTCCCTCCTGTCAATGAGAGTTTGTCTCCCTCCTGTCAATGAGAGGTTGTCTCCCTCCTGTCAATGAGAGGTTGTCTCCCTCCTGTCAATGAGAGGTTACCTCCCTCCTGTCAATGAGAGGTTGTCTCCCTTCTGTCAATGAGAGGTTACCTCCCTCCTGTCAATGAGAGGTTGTCTCCCTTCTGTCAATGAGAGGTTACCTCCCTCCTGTCAATGAGAGGTTGTCTCCCTCCTGTCAATGAGAGGTTGTCTCCCTCCTGTCAATGAGAGGTTACCTCCCTCCTGTCAATGAGAGGTTACCTCCCTCCTGTCAATGAGAGGTTACCTCCCTCCTGTCAATGAGAGGTTACCTCCCTCCTGTCAATGAGAGGTTACCTCCCTCCTGTCAATGAGAGGTTGTCTCTCTCCTGTCAATGAGAGTTTACCTCCCTCCTGTCAATGAGAGGTTGTCTCCCTCCTGTCAATGAGAGGTTGTCTCCCTCCTGTCAATGAGAGATTGTCTCCCTCCTGTCAATGAGAGGTTGTCTCCCTCCTGTCAATGAGAGGTTGTCTCCCTTTTGTCAATGAGAGGTTTTCTCCCTCCTGTCAATGAGAGGTTTTCTCCCTCCTGTCAATGAGAGGTTTTCTCCCTTCTGTCAATGATATGGGCGGCAGGTAGGCTAGTGGTTAGAGCATTGGGCCAGTAACCGAAAGGTTGCTAGATCGAATCCCTGAGCTGATAAGGTACAAATCTGTCGTTCTGCCCCTGAACAGGCAGTTAACCCACTGTTTCTAGGCCGTCAGTGTTTGTTCTTAACTGACTTGCCTAGATAAATGAAAGGATGGCACCCTATTAGCTCGGGGCGGCAGGGTAGCCTAGTGGTTAGAGCGTTGGACTAGGTTGCAAGTTCAACCCCCCGAGCTGACAAGGTACAAATCTGTCGTTCTGCCCCTGAACAGGCAGTTAACCCACTGTTCCCAGGCCGTCATTGAAAATAAGAATTTGTTCTTAACTGACTTGCCTGGTTAAATAAAGGTAAATAAATAAAAATTATTTACATAGTGTACTACTTTTGACCAGTGCCCAGAAGTACACTATATAGGAATAGGGTGACATTTGGGACACAGTCATGTTTGTGTCCCTGTGGCTCACCCTCGGTATCTAACAGCAGGGTACTCCTTCAGGGTGGCACACAGGGTGGCCAGCTGGTCTGCCAGCCTCTCCATCACTGGGTTCTTCAGCTGGGTCTTATGGGGGCTGTAGAAACTCTGGAAGGCATCCGGGTTGTCCAAAGAGTACACCTGCACACACACACACACACGCACACGCACAATCAAATTTAATCAATCAAATTTTGTTTGTATAGTGCTTTATGTAAGCAGAGCAGACATTGGCAGGGAAAAGAGCATCATTCTCTAGCCAACTGCATTGTTGAAAAGCTCAGTTTTATAGAAGATAGTTATCATGCACACTACCAAGCTTACCACAGTTGTGGTAGTGGGAGTTACTGCCCCAAAAAAATGCATCTAACATGGTCTTGAAAGCGGTACAGTATCATTCCGAAACATCGACCTCAATAAATGTGCAGAGGTCAAATGTATGTGTGTGTGTGTGTGTGTGTGTATATGTGTGTGGGTGTGTGTGTATGTGTGTGTGTGTGTGTTATCATTTTTCTACAAGGCTAAGTTCTATACCATGTTGATCCACAGTTACACTGTATATTATGTTCTAAGGATTGTGATGGTGTAATCATTTGATAGCAACAACAGAGTATTTTCTATCTAGGTTTCCTGTTTTGTACTACTGGCCTACTCTGGGTCTTTCTGAGGGCAAAATCAGGCCTCCTAGCTTCTGTATGTGTGTATGAGCTGATATTCAGTGACAGTGCCTAGACTATGGCCTTTCCTTCCTGCCTTTGTCTCTGCTGCAGTCCTCTCTTCTCCTCTCCTCTCCTCCCCCACCCTTCATCACATTCACCGTCTGTATCTCTCACTGTATCTCCTCTCTTCTGTCCTTTCTCTCTCCTCTCCTTCGCCATTCCTCTACCATTCCTCTTCTCTCCCCTCCTCCACTCTACTTTTCTCTTTCCCCTCCTTTACCGCTCCTTCTCCTCTCCTCTCCCCTTCCCTTCCTATAGAACACAACCACCCACCCTGTGGCCCCATCTGCCCAAGGTCACATGACCACCCTTCTGCTGTGCATATGGGTCCCTCTCCTTGCCCCACTCCTATTGGCTGCCGTATGGTGCGGGGAGGCTGAGGGAGCCAATGAGGCGGGGTCCTTAGACAGGCTTATGAGGCAGCATTTCGCCAGGAGCAAAAACCCATGGCTCTGAAATAATCATCTGAGACAGGATGGGCAAAGCATCGTCAGCCAGCCAGAGAGCTGGAGTAGTTCTGGAGTAGTCTATCAGTAAACAGTCTATCAGTAAACAACCCTTAGCTCACTGGTGACTCACACAGTCAGTCTACGTCCCAAGTAGCACCCTATTCCCGATATAGTGTGCCCTGGTCAAAAGTAGTGCACTATAAAGGGAATAGTGTGTACCATTTGGCAAACTCCGTCAGCTGTGTGTTAAAGCTGCCGTGGCTCTGGGGATAAAGGGACCTAGGTGGCTGGATATATCTTTCTCTCTTCTCTCTTTCTTGTTTTCATCGCTCTCCCTTTTTCTTCCTATCCCTATGTGCTTTCCTTGCTATCGATCCATCTATTCAGGGCTGGGTATTGCCAGAGACCTCACAATACGATATTATCATAATACTTCGGTGCCGATACCATATGTATTACCATTCTCACTATTCTATATGAATTGCGATTCGATACGGTGATTTTATTGCGATTTGATGTTCCAAACATATTGTTCACCATTTGTCTGCTGCAGAGGGACAAGGGAGAGCCATGAGAAGATGGGTTTTAGATCAGTCATGGAAATCAAAGAGCTGAAAACAAATTGGCTCCCTATTTAAATAGAAGATACTGGAGTTTTGGTGGAGATACAGTCAAGTAGCACAAAAATTATATTGTACAAACGATACGACATATAATGAAAAATAATATCCCGATATGTAACTGCATGATTTTTCCCCCCATCACTACTATATATATATATCTGATTCTCTTTACTGATATCCCTCGATACCTATTTCTGTCTGTCTCCATCTCTTTCTGATCCTCTCTCTTCACTTACAGCATTTCACAATCTCTCTCTCCCTCCAACCTTTCTCCATCTCAATCGATCTCTCTGGCTATTCTAGGATCTCTGTATCTTGTGGTTGTATTTTTCTACTATTTAAATTCTGCATTGATGGGAACATTTCACTGTTAGTCTACACCTGTTATTTACGAAGCATGTGACAAATACAATGTGATTCGATTTTCTCTGCTTAGCTCTTTCTGGATTGATCAATCTCCCTCCATCTCCATATCTCTCTGTTTCTCTCTCCCTCCGCTTCTCTCCCTCCCTCTGTTTCTCTCTCTCCCTCTGTTTCTCTCTCTCTTTCCCTCCCCTTGTTTCTCTCTCTCCCTCTGTTTCTCTCCCTCCCTCTGTTTCTCTCTCTTTCCCTCCCTCTGTTTCTCTCTCTTTCCCTCCCTCTGTTTTTCTCCCTCCCTCTGTTTCTCTCCCTCCCTCTGTTTCTCTCTCTTTCCCTCCCTCTGTTTCTCTCTCTTTCCCTCCCTCTGTTTTTCTCCCTCCCTCTGTTTCTCTCCCTCCCTCTGTTTCTCTCTCTTTCCCTCCCTCTGTTTTTCTCCCTCCCTCTTTCTCTCCCTCCCTCTGTTTCTCTCTCTCCCTCTGTTTCTCTCCCTCCCTCTGTTTCTCTCTCTCTTTCCCTCCCTCTGTTTCTCTCTCTTTCCCTCCCTCTGTTTTTCTCCCTCCCTCTGTTTCTCTCCCTCCCTCTATTTTTCTCCCTCCCTCTGTTTCTCTCCCTCCCTCTGTTTCTCTCTCTCCCTCTGTTTCTCTCTCTCTTTCCCTCCCTCTGTTTCTCTCTCTCCCTCTGTTTAGTACCTGTGATTCGTAGGGCAGGAAGGCGATGTTGATCTCAGTCAGGGTCTTGATGGATTTGGAAGCACGGCTCTTTACTAACTCGTTGAACAGTGGGTCCGGGCAGGCTGAAACAGGGAGAGATTGTTGTGAGTTTCAGTGCTGGATCTGTGTGGCTCATCTGGTAGAGCATGGCACCTGCAACATCCGGATTGTGAGTTTGATTCCTGCTGGGGACACCCATATGAAAATGTATGCACACACTACTTACTGTAAGAGGCTTTTCATAGGATTATGTTGGTGAAATTCAGAGCGATTTTCTATTTTGGATGTCTAGATCAACTCCGTTTTGTAATAAATTGAACAGTGAAAAAAAGTATTCTCTTTGGTTACACATTATTCCTTCCATGAAACGCTTTAACCAACATCACAGCCCTCTCCACTAAGAATGAATGGCTGTGAGAGTATTCAATGATTGGCTGTGGCTGCGTCTGTGGTTGCATTTAATGACCTGTGTAGTGAATCTGTGTTGTGGAAAGGCTCCTCAGGTATCTACTCACAGTCAGTGAAGAAGACGTGGGCTGCTTTGTATTTGGCTGAATGGGGGTCTTTGAAATCGCCAATCAGGGTCTGCACAGACTGGAAAATTAAGGATACAAGATAGTGAGGTGTTTGTGTGTGTGTGTGTGTGTGTGTGTGTGTGTGTGTGCGTGCGTGCGTGCGTGTGCGTGTGCGTGTGCGTGCGTGTGCGTGTGTGTGTGCGTGTGTACCTTGTCCGTGGGGGTAATCAGGTAAATGGCCTCCAGGGTGGGAAGAGGCTCTCGCCGTTTGTTTATGTCCTCCACAACTAGAGAAAATAAACAGAAGGGAGAGATGTGGTTATATCATGTTTACTGAATGCTGAGCCATGTTTACCAAATGGTAGCTACAGTCAGAGATGAAGAGGCAAAGCAAGAGGGTTCAATCTCATCATAATCTGTCCACAATAAGTAAACCGATAAGCAGACTGCCTGTCTTCCGGCCTTTGGAACAACAACTCTCATTAAGGCGGAGTCCAGACCATTTCGTCATCATATACAGGATCTTTGCTGCAGTGCTAACAATGGCTTACTGGTGATGCCCTCTGACATGATGTCTGTCATCTTGCAGCAGGAGGACAGCATCCTCATGCTCAGCTGGTCCACAATCAGCGCCTGAGACAGGAAGAGAAACCAATGAGAAACCAGGGAGAGTGAGATACACGAAAGAGTTAGTCTTTCGGCTTCAGAAAACAAAGTCTCTAAACATGTTGACTTTTAACATTGGTAGCAGTTAGAAGCACCTGACTAAACAGGATTCAGGAGCAGCAGAAAAAGAGATTGATCTAAATTCGTTTAGATAGCGTACATTAGGCCAATGTGACTGCTTTTGAAAAACATGTCCTGAAGTAGCTATCGAGGAGCCACTTTCCTTTCTTCCAGTGTCATCTTAAACCATATTCATCAAGTTACCAGGTTGTTGGTTACCAAACAAGTCTGCAGCCCGAGTAGTTTAATACAGCCCGACATGGTTTATGAAATAGTCAAATGTGACCCGCATATTTGTGAAACAATGGCTGTGGCTACGGATCAGTTTGTAACACCCCATTCTGGCATACATCTTTATACTGGTCCTCCATGGGATTCAAACCCACAACCCTGGCATTGCAAGCACCATGTTCTTCCAACTGAGCTACACAGGGTACAAGGCCTCAAAATGCACCATTTTGTTTCTCTCCGTCGTCCACACACTTTCAACACTTGGATAATAAAGCATTGAAAGGCTGACATTGGTTGATTTTCAGTTTTAAGTATACGCTTTTTCAAGTTGATTGACTACAAAAGTATTGTCCAACCCATAGGGTATCTCATTGCACCCTTACATGTCATGTCTTGAAATATGCAGACAGACGGATATTTGATTTATTTCCATTGTAATACCTCTGACAGACAATTTCGTAACGCCACCACCAACGTCTGGACTTTCTAACATTCCCAGAAGGCATGGATCATTATAACCTAATGAAAAATGAACCTGGTAATCTAATTTAATCTACTGCAAGCCTCAGTCCTATGGGTCGAACCTTCTGAATGAATGATTATATTGAAGATAGAAGCCGCCTCTTAACGAGTTCCCGAGAGCCGATTCGTTACCCAACAAAATAACATACATTTATTTTGCCTAATTGTTTTATGACTACAGACAGTAGGTTATTATTGTGTCCTTGTGTTTACCCAGGTTCTCTCTCAACTCAGAGACCACCTGCCAGACGATTTTTGTTTTGCCCGATGTAGAAGAGAGACTCTCCGAGAGGAGAGAGACTCTCGGACTGAAATATTCACACGACAATTAATTTACCAATAGCTCAGCTAGGTGTGAAAAATCACCCAATTTGTGCACAGTTTAGACTACCGATAGATAATGACGTCAGTCAGAGTTGAGTCCTATTGTAAAGTATAGCCTAATGGCCAAAAAGGGCAAACTTGCAATGTATTTGATGCTTAAGTCCTCTAACGTTTTACATTTCAAACTCCTTTACTTTCCTTTCAATATCACAGACCTGATTTGCCCTAACAAAAAATGCATCAACCCCTGCAAATATATACATTTCTTATAATCACATAATAATTCAAATGAAATGAGATGTAGCAAAAGGAGAGACTACATACGCTAAAGACAATCAGAAAGAATGTGTCTTTAACCCTGCATTATAATATGAACAAACACCAGAAATGAGTGAGTCACTCAGCCCAATGCATATGTTCCAGCTTCTGTTGCCTATTTGAGTGTTTGTTTAATATCCTAGTGATGCTGGGATCACCAAGCCTCACGCAATGCAACATGTCAGATAAAGCCATTTCACAAGTTTGTTTTTAAACTGTTCCATGCTGTATATTAAAGGCTTTACATTTATTCTCATTAGACAGACTCTCTGTTATTACTTATAATGCATTTAATGGGCAGAACAATTATATTGTAATCTAACAGCCCCTGTTTGTCATGCAACAGTATCTCTTGCACTTTGACAATGATTTGACATGAGGCATGAGGCCTCACAAAGATATGCCTAAAATACTTATATACACTAGGCTAATAAATAGTCACATTTTCCTTTGGATTATTTAATGAACCTATATCATGTTATCCCTTTGGAGCACATGCAAAAGCGATTTGGAGTTGTTGAACAGGAGTGACAAAATGTATTACAATTTCATTTGAGTGAACGGAATGAGGAAGATGAAGAAGAAGAGGGTGATTGAATTTAGAACAATAGTGTAAGAATTGCTCTTCCTCTGTAGCTATTACTTACTACAACTGTTGTTACACTATAAGGTTTTTATTCTAAGAGAAACTAAAATGTTGCGTTATATTCTGTTATATTCATAAAATATATGGTTTACTGCAAGTGATGTCTGCTAAATTAACAAGTTGATGATGAAGCCATAAAGCCTCAGCTACTAAACACAGATTAATAAAACCCCCAAAAGGTTTAACATGTTTTCCAGACCAGAGCTATGTGTTTCATTTATTACATTTACCTGTGGAATGTTACCGAATAGATATCAACAATAGATAGAAGCATCTGGTGGCAGAGAGTCATGCGGAGAATGGAGTGAAAGTGCACCGTACTGTAAGTACTCAACAAGGCTGTGGGCCAGGTGTAAATGGTTTAGCAGGACAATAGACTCTTGCCGAGTTTAGGGACTTTACATGTATTAATGCGTGTTTGCGCAGCATTTCACTTCACCCATCTCTTTGCATAGCCCACCACATGCACTGTTTTCTAACCACATCTGGATGGATCCATAACGAATTACTATGGGAATAAATCACTGAATGAGAGAAATAGTGGAATAAAGTAGGCTAATGCAATTGATGGCATGAAAATGTTGCATACTGAAACACCCAAAGTCATCCAACTGTTATAATAGGATTTGAAGTGTGTGGTCAACCGGAGTGTGGTCAACTATTTCAGCACCGTTTCACTCACTCAAACATTTTGTGTTGCTTGGAAAACTAGGTTAATTAAAAACCTTTCAGATAGGGTTTAGCAATCAAAACATCTGGCCTGCATGGATCTCTGTAGGATTATTTGTAAAAGTAAGCAAGCACCAACAAGCTTCATAAAGATGCCCTCTGATGGTCAAACTAGCATCAACGGCAACAATGTCTGACAGGAACATAAAATACGTCATGCACTCCAACATGCCATAACATTGTGCAGCATCCCGCAAGCTGTATGCTGCAACTTTTAAATGAGGACCCACTGTACTTTTGTGAATATCTGGACATTGGATCCAAAAACAAACTGGTCACATTCAGGACATAACTTTGTAAGGACTGTGTTTGTGCAAAATGTTTCAATAAAAAAACTGTGACCAGCTCAAACGCTGACTGTTGCGTCAATCGAAACTGGACGTTCTAATCACACCAGTTTGAGAGTACACTGCAGGGACCACAGTAGAATGACCACACCAGTTTGAGAGTACACTGCAGGGACCACAGTAGAATGACCGCACCAGTTTGAGAGTACACTGCAGAGACCACAGTAGAATGATCACACCAGTTTGAGAGTACACTGCAGGGACCACAGTAGAATGACCGCACCAGTTTGAGAGTACACTGCAGGGACCACAGTAGAATGACCACACCAGTTTGAGAGTACACTGCAGGGACCACAGTAGAATGATCACACCAGTTTGAGAGTACACTGCAGGGACCACAGTAGAATGACCGCACCAGTTTGAGAGTACACTGCAGGGACCACAGTAGAATGACCGCACCAGTTTGAGAGTACACTGCAGGGACCACAGTAGAATGACCGCACCAGTTTGAGAGTACACTGCAGGGACCACAGTAGAATGATCACACCAGTTTGAGAGTACACTGCAGGGACCACAGTAGAATGACCGCACCAGTTTGAGAGTACACTGCAGGGACCACAGTAGAATGACCACACCAGTTTGAGAGTACACTGCAGGGACCACAGTAGAATGACCACACCAGTTTGAGAGTACACTGCAGGGACCACAGTAGAATGACCACACCAGTTTGAGAGTACACTGCAGGGACCACAGTAGAATGACCGCACCAGTTTGAGAGTACACTGCAGGGACCACAGTAGAATGACCACACCAGTTTGAGAGTACACTGCAGGGACCACAGTAGAATGACCACACCAGTTTGAGAGTACACTGCAGGGACCACAGTAGAATGACCGCACCAGTTTGAGAGTACACTGCAGGGACCACAGTAGAATGACCACACCAGTTTGTTGCTAAGTGTCAAAGTGTAAAAAAAGGGGGAAAAAGGAACACAAGGTGGACTGCAAAGATAAACTCTCACCTTCCATTCCCCCTTCTTCTTCACCTTCTTGATGACATCATTCATAATCTCTGTGAAGGAGAAGAGAGGAGATGCACAGGTCAGAACAGTATTATTTTCTTCACATGCTTCTTCACTGTGTGTGCATCTGACCAATTTCAGTTGATACAATTCTATTTTTGTTATTTTCAATGTCAAAACCCCTAGCATATAGATTTGAGTGTACAGTACAGGTTCATAATATACAGTCATTTTCTCTGTCTGATTTAATTTCCTTGACAGACACTGTTTCCATAGTGATGAGTGACAGTGGAGCACAGGAGACAAAAAAACACTCTCACACTCGCATCTGGGAACAAGGCCGTGAGAAGAGTCAATCCTCTATGGAGGACACACACACACGTATGCACCCCCACCACCACCACCACCACCACACACACACACACACACCTTTCCCTGCACCAACTTCATGACATCTAACACAGCCCTTTGCTTGCTCCGAAGCCCCAACCCTGTCAGGAATCTATCAGCATCCTGCTGTGCCAAACACACCTAAGTCAGGCTGTGCCCAGAGAGCCCCAAGCTCACAAACAGATACACACACACACGCTTGTGAGATAAGTAACGAGTGAGAATATGTTGAGAATGTCAGTAGGGCCAGGTGAATAGTACCTCCCTGCAGTGAGCTCCCAGATCAGCCACAGAGCACACTGGACCTTATATATGGTTCTATTGGACCGCATTGCTACTATATGCTCTTGACAGCCTGCCTCATAGCTGTCATGTATAATTGCAGGTCATCTGACCCCTTTAAGAATACATCAGCATGCTGGCAAGGGTTCTATTCTATATTAAGTGAATGGGTTGTGTGTTCATGTGTGTGTGTTTATTCATGTATGCATTGCCGACCGTAATGAAATACTCACATCATTGTGAACATATGGCTCATACGCTCTATTTGTTAGAGTTCATGTGTCTGTGACTCTGGGTATGACTGTGGATACAATTCGGCAGGTAGTCTAGCAGTTAAGAATATTGGACCAGAACCCAAGGTCTCTGGTTCAAATCCCCGAGCCGACTAGTTAAAAAATCTGTCGATTTGCACTTGAGGAAGGCAGTTAACCCTAAATGTTCCAGGGTTGCTGTCAATAATGGCTGATCCGTGACTACACTCTCCAAGGGTGTCTCAAGGGAAATGGGATTTGAAAAAAGCTAATTTCCAATTCAGGTATAATACACAGTTGTACATGTGTGAAATAGGACAAACGTCAGCACCTACATTGTCTGTTCTGCTAGGTCCATACCTATAGGTATGTATAGTTTCAGAAAGTATTCATACCCCTTGACTTATTCCACATTTGTTGCGTTACAGCCTGAATTCAAAATGGATACTTTTTTTCTCACCCACCTACACACAATACCCCTTAATGACGAAGTGAAAACATGTTTTTAGAAATTTTAGCAAATGTATTGAAAATTAAATACAGAAATGTCTCATTTACATAAGTATTCACAACCCTGAGTCAATACTTTGTAGGAGCACCTTTGGCGGTGATTACAGCTTTGAGTTGTCTTGGGTATGTCTGTATCAGCTTTGCACATCTGGATTTGGGATTTTCTTCCATTCTTCCTTGCAGATTTTCTCAAGTTCTGTTAAATTAGATGGGGAGTGGCGGTGAACAGCAATCTTCAAGTCTTTCCACAGATGTTCAATGGGATTCAAGTCTGGGCTTTAGCTGGGCCACTCAAGGACTTTGACATTCCTATTCTGAAGTCATTCCAGCATTGCTTTGGCTGTATGCTTGGGGTCATTGTCCTTTTGGAATGTAAATCTTTGCCCCAGTCTAAGGTCGATTGCACTCTGAAGCAGGTTATCATCAAGGATTTGCCTGTATTTGGCTCAATTCATTGCTCCCTCTATCCTTACCAGTCTCCCAGTCCCTGCTGCTGAAAAGCATCCCCATAGCATGATGCTGCCATCACCAAGCTTCACAGTAAGGATGGTGTTAGGCAGGTTATGAGTTGTGCCCTTGTTTTTCTTCAGACATAGCGTTTTGCATTCAGGCCAAGGAGTTACATTTTTGTGTCATCAGACCACATCATCTTTTGCCTTTTGCCCTGAGTTTTTCACGTGCCTTTTCGCAAAATCTAGGCGCTAACATGTGCCTTTTCCTTTAGGACTGGCTTCCGTCTGGCCACTCTCCCATAAAGCCCAGATTGTTGAAGTGCTGTAAAGATTGTTGTCCTTCTGGCAGGTTCTCCAATCTCAGCCAAGGAAATATGTAGTTCTGTCTGAGTGGTCACTGAGTTCTTGGTCACCTTCTTGACCAAGGTCCTTCTTGCCCGGTTGCCCAGTTTGGTCGGATGGCCAATTCTAGTTTAAATTTCCCAATGATGGAGACCACTGTGCTATTGGAAACTTTCAACACTCTAGAAATAGTTTTATACCCTTCCCCAGATATATGTCTCATAACAATTTTATCTCAGAGACCTACGGGCAGTTCTTTGGATTTCATGGTATAGTTTCTGCTCTGACATGCACTGTCAACTGGACCTTATATACACAGGTGTGTTTCTTTCTAAATCACATCCAACCATTTGAATTGGCCACAATTGGACTCCAATCAAGTTGTAGTGACGTCAAGGATGGTCAAAGGAAATTGGATGCACCTAAACTCAGTTTAGAGTGCCATACCAAAGGGGTGTGAATACTTAGATATTTCTGTATTCCATTTCCAATAAACTTGCACACATTTCTAAAAACATGTTTTCACTTTGTCATTATGGGTTATTTTGTGTAGATGGGTGAGAATGTATTTTAAAAAATATATCCATTTTGAATTCAGGCTGTAACACAAAAAAAATGTTGGAATAAGTCAAGTGGTATGAATACTTTCTAAAGGCACTGTATTGGACACCATTTTATTTCATATTTATGTTATGTTCCAAGTGCTTTTAGTGGTATACAAAGGTACCCACAGTATCAGATAAAGAAGTAATTGGACATGGAGCTAAAAGCCACAAGAGACGAGCAAATCCACAATGCTACGCAGATCACTGCCTGTGTATTAAATGCTGTCACTGGAGGGAAGGTCTCTGAGAGCATCATGTCTACTCTATCTTACACTGTAGCTAGCAAAATGGAGGGCTGCCTCCCACAATGAGTCAAAGTGCATGATGAAATACAGCTCGTCTATTGCCTTCTCATGCAATTCCATTCCAAAATGGACTGAATCTATTTTGACTCCATTACAAGTAAATATAGAATCAAATGTATTATCCAAGAGAGAAGACACATTTTTACTAGATGCAAAATTCATTCTCTGAACTTAAAAAAATACAAATCAATTATTGTTGGTTAACTCAAATTGGCTCTAGTTCTTCTCTGCTGCAGTATGAATAAACTCATCCCATTGGTCATCTGTGGATCAGGCCAAGGCAGGGCCATGTGTGTGTGTGGCGGAGCCATTATTAGCCTGATCGCTGTTGTTGGCCATCTGGCTGCAGTATTGGGATAAATCCATTTAGGATGACTCTCTTTAACATTTTGCGGTATCCCCATATAAAAACCGCTAAGCCCTTTGGCGCAGTAGTGCCCAACATCTGGGCATACACAGAGATACAGATGGATTATCACAGATTAAACAGGCTGTGTGTGTGAATGTGCTACGTGGAGACTACAGGGCCATTCAGAGAATGAGGGGGATTTGTTGGGTAATTGCTGCCGATAGTAATTCGTAAGGACAACACTCACATGATGACTAAAGGGATAGCTCACCCAATTTACTACATGACATATTGGTTTCCTTGAACCCTGTACACAGTCAAAGGACAAGGTCATTTGGGTAGACTTTCCCTTTAAGCACAGGCCACTCAAAGCCAGGGGGTTAGGTCTGTACATAATACAGCACTCCAGCCGTAGATGCACTGATGTCATCATGATGTGACCTCGGTAGGGAAAGAGTCTAATCTTGCAATCTTTGTGGGGAATGGCAGAGAGTGAATCCAAAGTGAATCCTTGATTCAGCTCGTCTATTTCCAGCTCTTTCTAGGCTATGTCACAAGAAACTGTCAGCAAACAGGATGACAGAACTGTAGGAGCACAAGGGATATCCTTCTCTCACTTTCCCTTTTCCTCTGTCCTGTGTGGTTCTCTTTGCCCTCCTATCTTCCCCCTCTCTCTCCCTCATTCAGAAACACAAACTGCCAGTCCACATGACTGCACATAGACATAAAATGAAGTTAGAACCAAAATGGCTGTTTTTTTAATGGCATGGGGTACATACATGTATACTCTCTCTGACTCCCTTCTCCTGAGCTGAGGTATGTGTATGTAAATGACAGAGCTGAGGTATGTGTATGTAAATGACAAAGAGACTGAGGGATAGCCAAAAGACAAACACCAAGATTAACAAAGCACATAGGAGGAAGTGGAAGTGGAGGCTGTTCTGGGATTGTTCTGGCTCTTCCTTGACCCCTGTGTGGCATAACAATGCATTCCCAGAGCAGGCAGACTGGGAGGAGGGAAGGAACCTGAACACAGTGGAGCAGCTGTGTCAACTAGCAGAGTAGAGAGGCTCACCAGAGGCACGCAGGAGTCTCCTTCAGATAGGTCTGGTCATATGCTACCAAACATAAATAGTAGAGTTATACAGTATGCAAGCGTTCTGCCCCTGAACAAGGCAGTTAACCCACTGTTCCTAGGCTGTCATTGTAAATAAGAATGTGTTCTTAACTGACTTGCCTAATTAAATAAAGGTTCAATTAAAAAATATATTTTAAAAATTATCAGTGTTTGTGTCAGTCTGTGTCTGTGACCAGACCAGTGTATGAAATTGTCCATTGTGGGATGGGTTGGAACCAGAGCTCTTTCTAGGTGAATCAGGCATAGCTGTCCTCAGCCTGATCCGTGTGTCACTGTAAATACGAAATCAATTTGACATCTCAGAGTTGTTCAAATTGGGGGGATACATAACCCTCACCTGAATCTTGATACTGACTTTTGTCTTCCAAAGTAGAGCAGAGAGAATTGGATTGGGTTAGACACATACAGATGTTCCCCAACCATTCACCTCACACAGGATGGCAGTACTCTGTGTTCACAGCATAATGAACAGCTGTCGCTTTAGCAGCCTAGCATTAGCATCAACAATAACATTAACATCAATCCATACCACACTGCTAGGCTAACATTAACCCATAACCCATACCGTAATGGTAGGCTCCAGCAGGAGTCACTCAACACACTCTTCATACAGATAACCAACACAGCGTAACAAAACTAGCAGAATATCAGACCACTATCCTTTCCACTTCCATATGTTTTGGTATGAAACATGAACCCCCATCAAAATAGATACAATTATGGTAAAACAAAGTATGCTATTGCTTCTAAGCAGTATAGTAAGTTGAAGCAGTATAATCATTCATAGACAGACTGAGGCATTGCCTGTTATTTCTCAGCCTTTATTGTAGGTCGTAAGTGTGCTTAGCACAGGATAAGCCTTTTATCCACACAGGAACAATTAGTCTCACTGAGAGGCTGGCTGGCTGTATGTTGTGTCATTGATGTGTATTGGTTTTGTCATGGTTGTGCATTATGTCATCCACTCCTGTAGAATCCTCAACATTGACCCCAACAAACACACAGCTTTCGCTACTCAACACTGAGACTTTCCCCCTTTACCTTCCTATTCTCCCTTGGGGGTTGGTGACTACGATTGAGTGACCCATTTTCTCTGGATATCAGCATTAGTCCCCAGGGAATGTAACATCCCTGCTCTTGAAGGGAAAGGTGGCCATTTTAGCAGGACACAGCCCCTCCCATCTCCCTCTCATCATCAGAACCATACTCTAGTCTTTGAGGTCACACAGCAGGAGGTACATTCACTCTTAATTATCTCAGTGAAAAAGATTAGGATCTTGACTGATTTGGTCCTCTCTGACATTTCGGATGGCTCTTGAAAAGACAAGAAGAGAATAGACACATTTGGTAAAATAGTCATATTTGGTTTAATTATGCCCTGTTCATACTTCATTAAGAGTACTAAACACAGTTCTAACATGTATGTAATAGTGTGGATACGACACAAATAAAAAACAGAGGAGAATGGATTCTCAGATGTAGATATTGACTACTGCTCTCCCTGGTATGATCCTCAGTAACAGAAGGAGCAGAGTGTCTCAGAGTGCCCTTCCACAGACTTAGCCAATCATAGGCAGCCATGAGTCGACAGTACCTCCGTCAGCTCTGTGAGGCCAGCCTGCCGTTACGCAACCTCTTGTCTCTCACAGCGTCACCGCAAAACAGATTCCAGATCAGCTGAGAGACATCTCAGGAGAACTGAACAGGAATAACAAGCAAGCAGCGACTACTCTCATCCCCATCTCAGACTGGGTCAAAGGTTGTGCTGTCAGAGGCTGGCTGCCGGTCATGACCACTCTCTCAGAGCAGGAAATGGATGGATGTGAGTGTGACTCTTTGCTGTAGCCACAGCCAGTGGGAAAGGGACAGGGTATTGTGAGAGGAAAAATAATTCTAACCTTCTAACAAACACAGACAAGATGAAGACCATGAACAATCCCTCACATAAATACTGTATTCTCATTATGTTGAGGTAAAGAATTTGTCTGCCACAAAAATCTCTCCTGGTGTCTGGGAGTTATATTCCATCTATTTCTTCATTTTCCTACAACACAGTGTAATGATAGACTAGAGCAGGGTTGGGCAACATGCAAGCCTATTCGATCTAGCCCGGGCGAGGTTTTAGCACAAAAAAAAGACATGATAAATCCACCTGCAGATACATTTCCCTCTATGTTTGAGTTCATTTTCCCCCTTATTTGAAAGCTGTATTTACTGACTGCAGTCAAGTGCAACGTTGAAGCAATTTACAAAATGCCTAGTCTAGTGCTGAAAATGGCAAGCAGAAAGAAATGTCAACGGAGAAGCTAGTGATGCGTTGCAATGCCGCAGGCTGCTATGTCCTGGCAAGATCAGTTAAAACAAGGTTTCTCTCTCTCTGTCTGAAGTCTGAGTGGAATGTGTGCATGCGTAAGTGTCTGGTGTCTGAGTGAGGAGGGGAGGGGGGCTGTGATAGGTGAAGGAGCTCTGCAATCTCATGAGGTCTGAGGTACGAGGGCTTAATGACTCTGCACATCACCATCTAGATGAAATCCCTTCCCATAAAGCAATAATACTACTTTCCACATCACTTCTCCTCCATCACTCGAGCTCTCCTCCTCTTCCTTCTGTCATTATCCATCTCTCCCACTGGCAGCCTAATCTGCATTCTGTGATGTTGTTCCTCTCTTTCTTCCGCAGCAATGGCAGTATTGGCCGATGCTACTTGGCCCAGCTACAGCAAGCCTCTTGATGGTCTCTGGTACATTTTGATGTTTCTATGTTTAATTTGTATGGTGCTTTTTCGCTGCAGAGGAATCTCAAATCTAAATACAAGTCTGTCTTTGCTGTGTGTGAGTGAGGTCTGCTGGAGAGTTGAGTGGGAGGAAGGAGGAATAGTCCCTGCCAGTGCTGACACAGCAGCAGTGCTTCTTAATCAAGGAAAATGGGATGTAATTATTAATGTTCATAATCAAGACTATTCTAATCTAGCATATAAAGAGGGCTAGTCTGTGTCTAAAAAGTCATTAGAAAATATATTAAATATTGGGTCTGTCTGTGTGTTTACAGTGGCAGGCTGAGGGCACTGCGTCACACAATGAACCCAGCAAGTGTGTGTGAGGCTGTATCCCTGTCAAGGTCAGTGTGTGTGTGTGTGTGTGTGTGTGTGTGTGTGTGTGTGTGTGTGTGTGTGTGTGTGTGTGTGTGTGTGTGTGTGTGTGTGTGTGTGTGTGTGTCCATCCTGGTGTTGGCCTGGGCTGTGCAGCTGATGAGTGCTTGGGCTGGGTCAATGAGATGTACAGTAACTCCCTCTCTCCCTATACTGCAGAGCCTGGTCAACCCTGGAGCCCTGCATGGTGGTGAGCATCCTCCCTCCCTCCTTCCATCCCTCTCCTCTCCCTGCATGGTGGTGAGCATCCTCCCTCCCTCCTTCCATCCCTCTCCTCTCCCTGCATGGTGGTGAGCATCCTCCCTCCCTCCCTCCTTCCATCCCTCTCCTCTCCCTGCATGGTGGTGAGCATCCTCCCTCCCTCCCTCCTTCCATCCCTCTCCTCTCCCTGCATGGTGGTGAGCATCCTCCCTCCCTCCCGCCTTCCATCCCTCTCCTCTCCCTGCATGGTGGTGAGCATCCTCCCTCCCGCCTTCCATCCCTCTCCTCTCCCTGCATGGTGGTGAGCATCCTCCCTCCCTCCCGCCTTCCATCCCTCTCCTCTCCCTGCATGGTGGTGAGCATCCTCCCTCCCGCCTTCCATCCCTCTCCTCTCCCTGCATGGTGGTGAGCATCCTCCCTCCCTCCTTCCATCCCTCTCCTCTCCCTGCATGGTGGTGAGCATCCTCCCTCCCTCCTTCCATCCCTCTCCTCTCCCTGCATGGTGGTGAGCATCCTCCCTCCCTCCTTCCATCCCTCTCCTCTCCCTGCATGGTGGTGAGCATCCTCCCTCCCTCCTTCCATCCCTCTCCTCTCCCTGCATGGTGGTGAGCATCCTCCCTCCCTCCTTCCATCCCTCTCCTCTCCCTGCATGGTGGTGAGCATCCTCCCTCCCGCCTTCCATCCCTCTCCTCTCCCTGCATGGTGGTGAGCATCCTCCCTCCCTCCCTCCTTCCATCCCTCTCCTCTCCCTGCATGGTGGTGAGCATCCTCCCTCCCTCCTTCCATCCCTCTCCTCTCCCTGCATGGTGGTGAGCATCCTCCCTCCCGCCTTCCATCCCTCTCCTCTCCCTGCATGGTGGTGAGCATCCTCCCTCCCTCCCTCCTTCCATCCCTCTCCTCTCCCTGCATGGTGGTGAGCATCCTCCCTCCCTCCTTCCATCCCTCTCCTCTCCCTGCATGGTCATCTCTCTGTCCTTCTGACTAACTTTGGAATCACATCTTAGCAAGCCTCGGAAAACCCAGGCTTCTCGCGTTCTGTTGTAGTTTTGGAAGGATGGAGCCGCAAGATCTTAGCAGCAGTCACAGCCCACATGGGGATGTGGGGTGCTCTTGAACCATTTTATTAACAAACTGAGTGATGTCCACTGCAGACTATTAAAACCACCCACTCAAGCAGCAGGGACAATGAAGTGGGAGAAATACTATGAGTCATTGGGTAGGATGCAGTCGCTTGGGTCAGTTGGGCTACTGTGTCTCTATCTGGCATGTGTCACACTGGATTTACAGTCATGATCACACTACTCCCGGTTTCCTCCTCTGTACTGTCAGGCTAGTCTCTTCTCACAGCCCCTGTACTGTCAAGCTACCTACACAAGCCTCATATCACACCCTGTGGACCTCAGTCTGACAGAAAGGCTAGAATGTAAGACAGGGCCATTGTGATAATAGTGAAATGCATGTTTTAGGCTAAGTATTTCCAACAAGTAAAAGATCAACACATGACAGAATTGAGAGCCAGATGTGTGACATCCTTCTTGTCTGATCCATATAAAGTCAAACATAAACGTCCACTGTATTACATTTGACATTTGAGTCATTTAGCAGATGCTCTTATACAGAGCGACTTAGAGTAGTGAGTGCATACATTTTCATACTGTATGAAGCACAGATGAGACTGGGCACAGACAGCACTCTAACCCCTGCAATACCACTGATTCACTATAGTGGCAATAAAAAAGAGAGCAAAGAGATGGTTTTATGTTGCAGAATGCTGCTGAAAAAATACCTTATTTTGTTGAATGATAAAAAATATAGGCTACCATGCATTCTCAATTATTTTTTAAATAAATACATTTTAAGGGCCGGTAATGCAACTAGAATCACGTATTCTCTCTCATTTCGTTTAGAGGTGTAGACAGCCTACAAATTAATGTCAACATTTAATTGACACATCTATGGACTTTGGCCTTTCATTCCTATCGCTGGCCCTATTTTGTAGTCTGCTGCTTCATGGAATTGATGCTCACAGTCGTGAAGGCGGAGGGAGAGAGATATAAACGCTATACGCTGCCCATCCCCCTTCAACAGAGGTTGCTACTGCGCGTGCTGCAGAGGGCCCGTGGTGTATCGCGTTTTACTGCGTACGTTCCCGTTGTAAACCAATCCGAGCCAATCTCCTCACCATCAACCCAGTTAAATAGCGCGCAGGTGCTCGATGCATCCCTCCCTGCCTTTATCGACATGTTTAACTCGCAGGCTCTACCAAACAACAGTGAAGTATTCAATATAAAACAAGTATAATTAATAAAAAAAACACACACAAAATAACAATAAGTATGAAATAAGAGAAGAAGCTATATACAGTGTCAGTACCTAATGTATAATGTGCAGGGATACTGGACTATTTGAGGTAGATATGCACATGTAGGCAGGGATTAGGCAGGGGCAGATTGACCATCTGGCAATTCTGGGAAATGTCAGATGGGCTGGACCATTTTTTAGTTGTGTGGGCTGATCGAATTTGACACACAAAAAAACGATGTTTTTATATAAAAATAAAACAATGAAAAAGGTGACATGTCTGGCAGCCCATGGTCCTGTTAAGATGATTAAAAAAAAGATTTCTGCCAATTTCTCTCTTATACGAATCTACAGTACCTACTACTTTTTATATACTTTGCAACTACTTAGCATGTTAGCTAACCCTTGCCCTAACCTTAACCCTTTAACCTGACTCCTAACCTTAACCTAAGCTTAACCCCTAACCCTAACTCCTAGCCTAGCTAATGTTAGCTTAACATTAGTGTTTGCCACCTAGCCACCTACCTCATGTTAGCCACAACAAAATGGAATTTGTAACCATATCATAGGTACTGCAAATGCGTAACATAATGTACAAATTGCAATTCGTAACATATCATGCGAATTCTGCCTCTCTGTCCAGGTTGGTAATTTGGTAGGCTAACGTGATCAATAGGCTATCTCTTGATAATCAAGCTATTGGGTTCGTTTATTGAATATTCTTTGCATATCTAATTCCACTACCATTACTGATAGTAGGCTTGTAGGCTATGCCTACACATCCACAATAACCTCTGGATATAAAATCCGTTGCTGTTGATGACGCCATTATCTGATAAGAACATGTTTAATCTTTAAAAAACATACATTTGGTGAGCCTTTAGACCCAGGACAATGCCTCACCCCGTAATAAATCTGGTTTGTGTTTAAGATGCGCACACTTGTTTTTGTCTGCAGTTTTCGGTTGGGCTATTTGTTTAAGTGTATGTGGCGGTTTTAGCTTGTATGGCGCCCTGAGCGAACCACCACCCCTTCAGCGCTCGCCCCCACCCGCACCCGGTTGCGCCCCGTTACTCCCCCGGCAAGATGCCGCCCGCCCTGGGCTGCTGCCATGTCGCCCGTACCTAAATCCGCTATTGATTTTTGTATTAGTGAATAAATACATCTCTTTGCCAAAACTCGCCATCTCTCCCATGTCTTATTCGACTAGTATTTTTTGAAAGTGTAAGGATAATAATTCAGCTACAGTTGTTCTGAAATGTTTATTGCTTGCCTACATTTTACTCTCTCTATGTTTAATATAACACACATGCATCAATTATTCATTTCTGTTGCCTATATAAACGTGAAGTTTATTCTATAGAAAGTATTTGACTCTGTGTGTCACAGAACTGTGTGTCACACTAGCCACAACATTAAGGAAATTAGAAGGGGGGGGGGGTTCTGGCAGGGGGGAGATATTCGGCACAACACCTGTTATGTTTTGCGTGATGATTGTGAGGCGTTATACAAATATGACAAGGACTTCAAATATGCCTATTACACGTCAATGGAACTGTAGCCTACTGTTCAGATGGGTTAAATGGAAACTTAAATTTGGACAATGACTGTAGGTCTATAATCGCTCACATAGCCTTAATATTAACTCCAGCATAATTAATAATTTATTGCAGTATAATGATACACCAAACGTAGGCACAATTTTGATTTGGGAACAGCAGTAGATAAATATGACTTATTTATTTCAGCATCTTGAGAGAATGCGAATGCGTTAGATTGGCTACCGTCTGGTGCTATCTATAGCAGAATCATGAAAGCTGATAATAGTATTTCAACCAATAAAATATGCATCCAAGCAGAACTGAAATCGTATCAGAAACATGTAGTGTCGTTTTCAAATCGTTCTATTTCTTTACAACCGGTCAAACTGATGTCATTTGGAAATGTTGCACTGATTTTTTTTTCTTTTCTCCCCTGACCCTAAACCGACTTGCTCCGTAAAAGAAGCAGAGGGGACAGTGAAAACGTGATCCATTCTATCGATTTATGACATTATTCCGTTGAGCAGAGGTTTATTTAGTCCAATGACTAAAGAAAAGCTGCATGTATCTAATTATAGACAAGTTGACTAACAAATAACCTACCAAAATGTAGGAAATGATCAGCAGAAACACATCTAAATGAGGCAAAACAACGTTACACCTTCTCTGACTAGCCTACGGCGCATTTGATATATTAGCGGATTAGGGTGGTGTTCGGACTCAGATTTTCACTTTACAACATATAGACGGTTGCGGATGGGTTAACAATTGCGGGCGGGTGAACAAACGGCTGACCTGCGCACCACTAGTCTACACATTTTGCCAGATGATTTGTGATGCTACACTCTTTAAAAAAGGGTTCTGGGTTGAACCAAAAAGTGTTCTAAACTTGCTTTGTATATGGCACCCAATGGTTCAATATGAATCCATTTTGGTTCAGTCAAGAATAACACCTGAGATTCCTACACAAGGGTTCTATATTGAACATTTAGTGGTGCAATATGCTATATGAAGCAAGCAATATAACAATTTTTGGTTTTATCCAGAACCTTTTTTCCTATGGGTGTACATAATATTTCGTTTGAACAGTTAGAGAGATGTCTCAAAAGCCCCTACATGACCATTGCCTACAACATCCATGGACTTCAACCTCCAGGGGATTGGGCAATAGGCCTAGTGACAGCACTGTCTGAAAACAACCATCGATGCTTATTTTGAAACCATACACCGATGCTGTTTCATTAGGCTTCAACTGCTACTTAAACTGCGCAAATGATGCTTGTAGATCGTGGGCAAGTAGGCCTATGAGTCAAGGCGCATTGCCTCTTATTATACGCGGATGAAAACACCGTAATATCCGTATTCGAAAAGGTGTGTTAACATACGGAATGCGGATTTTTTCTGTTTTTACTGTCTATTTCATTCCTGTCCTCCATATAGAGGACAGCTCAACCTCCGCCATTACTCTAATACTGCAGACCAAGAATAATATGTTTAACCATTTTATTGTTTGACCGTTCATGCTGAAGGATGATGTTCTACGCAGTGTATTGCACTGGTGATCCATCATAGGGGTGAGGCATTTCTGAAACACGGGAATCTCATAAACGCTCTAGACGCAGCTCTCCTGGGTGGAGAATATTCATTTACGATCCATCTAATCATCAATTACATGAAATTATGTAATTTATCGGCCTACAACGTTCTACTGTGCAGTTAACATTGTGCCTTAATTTAAAAAACCAATGGCCTGGAATAGCATATGGTTTTAAACGTTGTGTAATGTCACTCCACTGCCGCACAGTTTGTATTTTAATTTCAGATTCGTAGTATGGGCGTATCTGTGTCTTTCTCGATCAAAGCACCTTCTTATGCAGAGTTCGATTTTTCATAGTTGATAATTGGCGCGTTCAGATTATAGCCTAATCCGTCGAAATTGTAATGCGCATCAGCATCGCTGTATCAGAGAAATTGCACATTTATAGGTCCCTGGCTAATGCTATAACTCCCTGGCTCATGCTATAGGTCCTTGGCTCATGCACATCACCACTCTGTCCGAGAAAAACGCACAGTGCATCCCATCGATGTGTATCAATGGATGTTAAATTTATATAAAATGGTCAATAGGCTAAATATAATAAGGTATTCTTACTTTCACCAACCACCGCCTTGAGTCCTATGGGTGCCATGATGCTCTTGTGTGTTTGACCGTATTCTCAATCTCTCCCTTTGACTCCCTCTTTCTCCCTCGCAGTATTCCTCTCGTTTCTCTGTTCGACCGAATGTGCACACCTCACATCGCTGCAGAGCTTCGAATGGAGACGTCACTGCTTATCTCTCCACCCCCATATCAGTGGCTACATTAGCCAATTACATTTATACAAATGTCATTTATTATATGTTTTAGTGGAGACCCGTCATTCAGGGCAGGTGGGTCAGAACCACATTTTTTACCATGTTGGTTTTACATTAATACATTTGCAAACATTTCAGTTTGCAAACAATGTAAAAAATGAAATTATTATTGAGTTTATACAGTCGCATACAAACATGTTCTCTTTTTTGCTTTCTTGAATGAGGCAGCAACAAAATGCAGGTGTTTCAGTCTAGCTCAGTGCTTTTTATGGTGGTGGGGCAGCCAGCAGAAAATACAGTGTAGGGGTTGGTAATGTTCTCTAGTTGCGCAGTGATTGGCTCAGTGTTCTGTCACTCATGGGGACCCAATGTCACCTCAAAATCTATGGGGAGAGCTCGAAAATTCAAGCCACTTGGGTGCTGCCATAGAGTTTCATTAGAAGTGCCCATCCAAGAAGGCTCAAGGTCATTGACCACAGATAAAATTACATCAAATCACATTATATCTACAGTAGCTTTGATTGGACTGATCATGTCAACATCATACTTTCAAAATCTTAGCTAGCAAGCTAGACAAGCAGTCATCATCATGATTCACGTCGACAATCTACTGGCAAATACTTTTCAATCCTTGTCATATTTATTTCACCTTTATTTAACCAGGTAGGCTAGTTGAGAACAAGTTCTCATTTGCAACTGCGACCTGGCCAAGATAAAGCATAGCAGTGTGAACAGACAACACAGAGTTACACATATGGAGATAAATTATACATAAAACATTACACAACAGATAAACATTACACAACAAGTTAGGAATTGCAAATTCAACAATGAGTGGTTTGGAAGGAATCAGTGGCTAACTGCAAGCGTTGGTAAGCAATCACTAGCCTGCTATTCAGTGGTGTGGGTGTGTAGTCCAAGTCTGGGTTTAAGTGTCTATTCCCAGGCTTAAAAGGATAAACATTCACATGTCATGGGCCAGAAAAAGTTGAATACATTGGCCATGCTTTCAATGCAGCATGACTTCGGGTGGAATTCAAAACAACTGGAAACTCGGAACTGGGGAATCTCAGACTTCAATGAGTTTAAGACAACTGAGAACTAGCTCCGACTGGGAAAATACATTTTGAACGGTCCACAGTGACCACCGCGCCACCTTCCTGTTCAAGTGAGCACAGCACAACAAAGTGAGTCCAAAAATGTATTGTATGCTGCTGCATAATGATGTAATATGCCAGGGAGATGTTGTATACTGAACGAAGAAATTAATGCTAAGTGTATGTTGTGTAGTAAGCTGTTAGTAGCCCATGTGCCTAACCCTAATAATTTAGTCCCTTTCCCCTTCATAACTTAGCCTAGTGTTCTGACTTGGTGGTGCACATGTAGCCTATAGCCTGTTTTATAGAAATGTAATCATTGAATATTGTAAGAGCTTTCATTTTCTGCTTATATGCCCTCTATATTTATCTTACGGTTCTGACTTGGTGTACAGGGAGAATACTGTAAGAACGCCCATGTACTGAATTCTGTCGCTGAACATTTCAAAGGTGCTGAACGTCAGCCATATCAGCAAGTTTTTTTTAAGGCAGTAAATTAGGCTGAATATACTGTTTCGCTGCCAGTCAATGCTCCGCTGACAGCCAGGTGTAGCAGCGGTAAGGATTCACTCCATGGTGCTGAAAATAAAGCTCTGCTGTTGGGAGAGCTTTTTGTAGGCCCTAACATTTTGTGGGCATGGTGTGTCACAGATATAGTGCAATTAATAAAGGCCTGGGCAAAGGCCGGCCCGGGGACCCGGATGCGGCCCGTGACCTGATTCAATACGGTTCGCGGAATCATGCTCAGATCACGTAAAGAATTTACAATGGTAAAGTTTTGAAAAACGTATTTGTTATTCAAATTAAAAGCCCAATGAATGCCAGCCTTTGTGTAATGATTTAACTCCCACCGCTTGTGGGACATTTACTTTGAAGGCACGTATAAATAACAACTGCACGAGGACAGACAGTGACTGACAGGCTGACACACGTCACAGTTATGAATAATAGTTAGCTAGAAATTGTGAAAAAATTAGTTTTTCAAAGATTTCAAAGAAAAGGAAAGTAGACAATGAATGTAGGGTGTTCCAGCAAGAGTGGACATTGAAATATGTATCTATTGAGGTATCAGGGAAAGCTGTGGGCTTAGTGTGCAAAGAGAGCATCGTTGTCTTGAAAGACTACAACTTATCCCGACACTACCAGACGAAGCATGTAGAGAAATATAGGAATATGTCTTCTGAGCAGAGGACAAGTGCATCAAAAGAGTTGCTTTCTCATTTGCAAAAGCAGCAAGGACTTTTCATGAAACTGCATTCAGCAAATGACGGAGTTGCTAAACATAGCAAGCCATTCGCTGAGGGCGATTTCATTAAATAATGTTTGACTCTGCAACAATACTTTGCCCCGACAAGAAACAGCTGTTTGAAAATGTTTCCCTGTCAAGACGAACAGTGACACATCGTGTCGAGGACATCGCAGAGAATATGGAACAACAGTTGAAAGACAAGGTAAAGGATTTCACCTATTTCTCCTTGGCCCTGGATGAGAACAGTGATGCACGTGACACGGCACAGTTGTTGATATTCTTACAAGGCATAACCCCAGACTTTGAAATGACAGAGGAACTTGCTTCATTTTCCTGCATTGCATTATTCATCAGGAGGTGCTCTGTAAAAATGTGTTCTGAAAAAGAGCCATGTTGTGGATACAGTCACTAAAGTGGTAAACTTCATAAGAGCAAAATCTTTAAACCACAGGCAGTTTGTCTCACTGTTGGAAGAGACAGAGTCAGGTCATGGAGATCTCCCCTACCACACAAACGTGAGATGGTGTGGGACCTGAAGTTGGAGATTGCTGAGTTTTTGTAAATGAAAGGAAAATATGGATTTCCTTCAACTGCAAGATAAAGAATGGTTGGCTGATTTTGCCTTCACCATGGACATCATGGCCTTCATGAATGAACTGAATTCCAAACTACAAGGGAAAGGCCTTTTTGCACATCAGATGTACAGCCTTGTCAAAGCTTTCAAGGGAAAATTGCTCCTTTTGACCCGCCAAGTAGAAGCCAACAATCTCACCAACCTTCCGACACTACTAGTCTGTTCCTTATCAGATGACCAGCGGGAGAAGTATACATCGCGGATGCGTGCTTTGAACGGTGAGTTTTCTCGTCGTTTTGAGGATTTCAAAGTGTTGGAAAATTACTGAAAATGCTGTTGGTTTCCTCTCCTTTCACCTTCAATGTGGATAACGTTCCCACTGACCTGCAATTTGAGCTTGTCGATCTTCAGTCTGATGCAGTGATTCAAAACAAGTCAAGGCACAGATCATCTCTTACCGACTCTCATCTCTCAGCAATCCTGCGCATAGCGACGTCAGAAACTATACCTGACTTCACTGCTCTAGTCAATGCCCATCAGAGACTTCACTCTACACACTGATTGGCTAGTTTAAATGTAATGTTGAGCTCTCTCTTTCTTGTGTTTTTGTGCATACACGTTATCAAGAGTTCTGTCCGTGGTGCTGAATGCACAGTGTACTTTTCCCTCTGTGTAGTTCATTGCATGTTTAATAATGAAAATAAGTAGCATATATGGACGTGATTTACAGTAGATATATCTGCCAACACAGTCATCCACCTGATGTATAATCCTGTAATATGATTCTGGCCCACGATGGCAAAAATATTGTAATGACCTGACTAGATCATAAAGGAACAATTGTCCAGACAGAGGATTTAGTTTACGAATTGACGGTTTATTAAACCAACTTTACACAGGCTACTGTTTGACCCCCCCTTCTTCAGCTTGCCCCCTTCTTCGGAACCATGACGACTGGCGCCGCCCAGGGGCTGTCTGAGGGCTCGATGAAGTCTGCCCACTGCATCTCCCACACAGCCTTGTCTGCCGCCTCCTGGCGTGCCAGCGGGATACGGCGGGGACGCATCTTGATGGATCGAGCATCACCTGTGTCGATCTCATGCTGCACCAGATGAGTCTGACCCACCTCTTCCTCACTCAGCGCAAAGCTGTCTCTGAATTCAAACAGCAACTGCCTCAACCGTTCCTGCTGCTCGAGGTCAAGACCAACACAGTTCCTCCCCCATATCTCCCTCACTGCAGACAGTTTCCTCTCCTCTCCCATCTGGGGTAGTTGGGCTGGAGGGGCGCGGCCCGGGCTCACAGAGGGATGTGTCGTGGAGGTAGCTGGGGGAATGTAACACACAGCCGTAGGTGACAGGGAGGCTGGGGAAAAGTCACACACAGATGTGGGGGAGGGGGGGCAGCCATGAGTCTCTGCTGCTTTAACTGTTGGAGTAAAGGGTTTGTTGGGTTGCGTGAATGTGACATTAGGGGGGGCTTTGGTGACTGCCGGCCCTCCCTGGAAGCTCAGTGTGCCCCCATTTAGGTCTAACTGGCAGCCTGTACTCCTAAGAAAGTCCAACCCCAGTATACAAGGGTCCTGCACAGCCGCCACCCACACAGGACCTGCCCCCTACTGTCAGAGTCATTATTCCCTTCCCTTTCATGGGTGCCAGCTCACCTGTGACTGTGCAGAGCTGCACGGTTGTGTGCTCACACTGAGTCCAACCTGGCACAATATCTGGCCTCACCAGAGTTACTGTGGACCCAGTGTCCACCAGGGCAGAGCAGGGAACCCCCTCCACAGTGACAGGGACATGACAAAAGTCCCCAACACAGGTCTGGCCCACCACAACAACAGGCTCCATCCGCTTGTAACGTTTTTAAAATATTTAAATAAATAAAAATTAATTAGTATTGGTCAAGAATCTTCAGCCAACACTGGATGAAAATGGTCCGTGGTGGTCCTTTCACTTTTGCCAATGTTGATGGTCCACACGGGGGCAGTATACCTCCTCCTGAGCAGTCTCATCCCCATCCCTAGCTCATCATCCTCTCCCTAGATATGGCATTTTGTTTCCTGTCAAAGATTACTTTCTTACAAAAACAGAAACTTTACAGAATAACATCATCACTCATGACATGATAGATGTAGCCTACGCTATATTAGTGTTGAAAAACGATTATTAGCCTACATTTTTTTGCAAAGGCTAAAAGAAACATTTCCGCACGTCAATAATGAAGTTGACATTTGGGCCAGATATCATTTCTGTAAATCACAAAAGGGTACTTTATGCACTCCACAGTCTGGTCATTTTATACCCAGAATATTCCTTTAAAAGCCACACCCAGGCTGAACACGATGGAGTGATGATTTTGAGAGGGTGTGTCTTGTCAGAATGAACTAATTTAGCCCACTTTCTAACGTTTCATTTGATTTTACTCACGATCCAGAAAAGGTACAACAGGACACGCTCTTCCACCACTTTTTGTCGACGCAGATTTTCTGGCGGATAAGCGATCAACTTGCTTTTGAAACATTGTATGTGGCGTAGTTTCAGGGAAAGGCGAAGTCATACGCGGAAGGCTAGTGTATTTATTCCTCTCCTAGGTTGAGATACTGTCCTTGACATTGGCCAACGCACCTTTTTGCCCCTTCTCTTGGGGTTTGTTGGTTAACCAGCGGGGCTGTAACGATGGGGGATGTAATTTCCACTCACCTGGACGAAGGCAAGCGAGAGATGATTACCGGTAAGCTCCTCCTTGACTTTCCCTCCAATTTACATGTTGAATTGCTGCTTAATATATTTGCGTAAAATGTGAAAAGAGATACAAGACAATTCCTTTAAAAGGATATGGGCTCCTTACCCACTGTTTTTTATATTCCCGCACAGGAAACTTACTCGACAGTCAGCATCCCTCGAAAGTTACACGTTTTAAAATGTACATTGTTGCAATAAATTAGAATACTACATCATGTCAAATTTCCTCGCATAAAATTCAGCCGAATTACATTCTAAACGGACAAACTCTCCCAATTTGAATCAAACCCAATCTGAAAGACCTTATTTCTCAGAGATGATAATAGCTACAGATTGTTACACAAAATAATGTGATTTAACCAAAGATTTCTGGTATCCATTACTGGGAGTTACAGGTTAGGTCGCTCAAAAAGAGCCTAATGATACTCTTTTGTCCAAGAACATTACACTTTCTGTTTAAAGGGTGAATTGTCTCTAGAAGACAAAACAGCCAAATACTCCATCTAAACGTGAATTGATTCTCCATTGTGGTATGATTCTAGAACCATAAATCCCTCTACTTTCATATCACAAAATAATTTCACAAATGCATAATACACACTTACTGTATGCTGTTTTAACTGTTTTTTTTTACAGTTACAGCCAACAGTATTTTTCACTGACAACACGACTGTGGTGTCTGTCTTCCATTCACACACACAGGTGTACGGCGAAGCAGATAGCTAATTAGTACAGGTAGTCCACTCTGTCTTCCGTATGTTTTCGGTAAACAAGCAGTGGTGGAAAAGGTACCCAATTGTCATACTTGAGTAAAAGTAAAGATACAGGGCCTCCCAAGTGGCGCAGCGGTCTAAGGTACTGCATCACAGTGCTTGAGAAGTCACTACAGCCCTGGGTTCGATCCCAGTCTGTGTCACAGCCAGCCGGGACCTGGAGACCCATGAGGCAGTGCACAATTGGCCCAGCGTCGTCCGGGTTAGGAGAGGGTTTGGCTAGTTGGGATATCCTTGTCCCATCACGCGACTCCTTGTGGTGTGCGGGGTGGCTGCAAGCTGACCTCGGTGGTTCCTCCGGCACATTGGTACGTCTGGCTTCCGGGTTAAGTGAACAGTACGCCAAGAAGCAGCACGGCTTGGCAGGGTTGTGTTTCGGAGGAGTCATGGCTCTCGACCTTCGACTCTCCGTACAGCAATGGGACAAGACTGTAACTACCAATTGTTTAACACAAAGCTGGGGAGAAAAAGGGGTCAAAGTTTTTTAAATATTTTTTATATATACTTTAAAAGAAAATGACTAAAGTAAAAGTGAAAGTCGCCCAGTAAAATACTACTTGTGCAAAAGTCAAAGTATTTGGTTATAAATATACTTTAAAAAGTAAATGTAATTACTAAAATACATTTAAGTATTAAAAGTATGAATAGTTAAAAACCAGATGGCACTATTTAAATGTATTTGTATTTTTATGGATAGCCACTTCAATACTCAGACATGATTTACAAATGAAACGTGTTTAGTGAGTCCGCCAGATCAGAAGCAGTAGGGATGACCAGAGATGTTATATTTTGAATGATTATCAAGAGAACAAGTACTTTTGGGTGTCAGGGAAAATGTATGGAGTAAAAAGTACATTATTTTCTTCAGGAATGTAGTGAAGTAAAAGTTGTCAAATATAGATAGTAAAGTACAGATACCCCAAAAAGTACTTTCAAGTATTTTTAGTAAGGACTTTACACCACTGTAAACAAGCAATGTAACATGGAAATATGGCGTTGTGGGAACCTGACAAAGGTGTGTATCAATTTAACCATTTTTGGAAAAAAATATATATAATTATTTCTTGCTGATATGAAAGAAAAGGTCCTTATGCTTCCAAAACCCTACCGCAAACTCCCCCATACAGAAGATGCCTTTGTCTAATGACTCATTTGTGTAATGTAATGGAACTGAGAGTCACAATCAAGGGCTACAGGTTAGGTACTGTTTGGTGTATAGGACAGATAATTTTCGACCAACCTTAATTTAGCAATATTTCCAATGGATGTATTTTAATAATGGAGTATTCTCTATATTCAAATGCACCATCTGCAACTGGACACATACATTTTAGAAGATGCATGTTTGGCCGAATCGAGAACAAACCTGTAACTCCCAGTAATGGATACAAAAGTATTTGGTTAAATCACATTATCTGTTCTAACAATCTGTAGCTAAGATAATAACTGCTTTCCCAAGGACAGTCAGCTTGAGCATAATGTTTGGGCAGTAGTTTGACCCTGTCCAATTGTGGTGGTGGGCTTTTTTCAAAACGGGGCCGATATTCGTTTCTACAGGTTCTTGGGAGCTATTTTACCGTGCACTAAATAATTACAATAGCTGCCTCTGTTTATTCCTCTTTCCAAGAAGAGCTGGACAAAGAATATATATGTTTTACATAGGAAGGTACAGCCCTATTTATTTGAGCCGGAATGCACTGAAGAGGAGTTGAGACAGCGAGAAAAATAATTGCGAGACCAGCAAGCAGCAGCGGCTGGATAAGGAGGGCAAATGACAAACAAGTAAGTTGTTTTGCAGTCGTTAACTAGCTAGCAATATAAGCTCTCTTTTAACATGTGTTGTTCAGTACAATTTTGTGATTTTCGTCCATAACGGGGCTTGCTAGTACCACTACAAGCCAAGTTTTGCTAGCTAGCTTTGTTTCCTAAACCTAAAATGTACTATAGTTGAAGTTATAGCTAGCTAACTAGCCTAGCTAGCTTCCGTGCACCTCATTAGGAGCAAAATTAGGGAAATGTTTTGATGACGAAGAGTAAAGGAATGACTCTGGCTTTATGACTCATATTAGTCTTGGAGTAACTATACCTGTATGTTGTAGCTAGCTAGCTAGCTAATGTGTGTCTGAGATTTCAAAGTGTCTCATATTATAAACTTGGTGGTTCGAGCTCTGAATGCTGAAAGACCAGTATCGGACCGTATACCACGGGTATGACAAAACATGTATTTTTGCTGCTGCAATTACATTGGTAACCAGTTTATAATAGCAATACGGCACCTCAGGGTTTGTGGTTCATGACAAATATACCATGGCTAAGGGCTGTGTCCAGGCACTCGTGCATAAGAAAATCCCTTAGCTGTGGTATGTTGGCCATATACCACACCTCTTCAGGCCTTATTACTTCATTCTAAATCATGCTGCTACAATAGCAATACAGACAGTACACAGCGATTGCCCACAAATGTCTAATAGTTTGTCTTTCTTTCACAGACAATTCCGCTTGGATACAAAGAAGTTGATGACTCTCAAAGAGATGTGAAAGGTCCCATAACAACAATCTCCCCTTGTATCAAAGTGACTCTGAACACCTCACTGCACCACCTAAACCCACCATATGCAAGTCTTCCCTTTGTAAAACTGTAGTATTTATTATAGGCGTTAGTAGTATATTTTTCTTCTATTGTATATATGTCATGTGTTGCCATAACTGTTCCTGCATACTGCTGTGTAAACTCACCTCGGTCTCCAGAGCAAATAAACTTGTCTTAAACAAACCATGTTTACTTATATTTTATTGAAACATGTTTACTTGCCAACAAATTGTAGTTGAAATGATCTGTTTCGCAGTAAGATTGTAGCTAGTTTATGCAAATTAATTTAATGAATACCACAATGAGACGATCCAGATGTTGAAGTCAACACTTTATTGGTTTTCGATGCAGCAGGAATCATCTAGTCACTTGTAAAAAAAAAAAAAAAAAACTTTTTCCATATTTTGTTACGTTACAGCCTTATTCTAAAATTGATTTTTTTGTTTAATATCCATCTTTCTACACACAATACCCCATAATGACAAAGCAAAAACAGGTTTTTAGAAATGTTTTCAAATGTACTAAAAATGAAAAAACAAATACCTTATTTACATAAATATTCAGAATCTTTGCTATGAGAATCGAAATTAAGCTCAGGTGCATCCTGCTTCCATTGCTCATCCTTCAGATGTTTCTACAACTTGATTGGAATCCACCTGTGGTAAATTCAATTGATTGGACATGATTTGTTTAAGGCCTGTCTGTATAAGGTCATATGTTGACAGTGCATGTCAGAGTAAAAACCAAGCCATGAGGTCAAATGAATTGTCTGTAGAGCACCGAGACAGGATTGTGTCGAAGCATAGGTCTGGGGAAGGGTACCAAAAAATGCCTGCAGCATTAAAGGTCTTCAAGAACACATTGGGCTCCATCATTCTTAAATGGAAGATGTTTGGAACCACCAAGACTCTTACTAGAGCGGGCCACCCGGCCAAACTGAGCAATTGAGGGAGAAGGGTCTTGGTCAGGGAGATGACAAAGAACACGATTGTCACTCTGACAGAGCTCCAGAATTCCTCTGTGGAGATGGGAGAACCTTCCAGAATGACTACCATCTCTGCAGCACTCCAGCAATCAGGCCTTTATGGTAGGTAGAGTGGCCAGACGGAAGCCACTCCTCAGTAAAAGGCACATTACAGCCCACTTGGAGTTTGCCAAAAAGGCACCTAAAAGACTCAGACCATGAGAAACCAGATTCTCTGGTCTGATGAAACAAAAATTGAACTCTGGCCTGAATGCCAAGTGCGACGTCTGGAGGAAACCTGGCACCATCCCCACGGCGAAGCATGGTGGTGGCAGCATCATGCTATGGGGATGTTTTTCAGCAGCAGGGACTGGAGGACTAGTCAGGATCGGGGGAAAGATGAACAGAGCAAAGTACAGAGAGATCCATGATGAAAACCTGTTCCAGAGCGCTCAGGACCTCAGACCGAGGTCGATGGAATTGTCCGTAGAGCTCCGAGACAGGATTGTGTCGAGGCACAGATCTGGGGAAGGGTACCAAAAAATGTCTGCCGCATTAAAGGTCTCCAAGAACACAGTGGCCTCCATTCTAAAATGGAAGAAGTTTGGCAATGCGGCCAGCTCTTCCTAGTGTGGAATGAAGAAGAGAAAAAATGTTAAAAGGTTTTTTTTTTAATAGCCAGCATGTTATGAAAGCTGGGGAAATGTTGGTTTAGATAAACAAATGTAGTTCTCTAGCTAGTTGGCTAGGTAACGTCAGCTCGACTTCTTCTTTTCTGCTGCGCTGATGTTAGCTGATCGGACGCCTTATTCTTTGACGTGAAGTGGAAAATCGATGGAATAGCATTACGTTTCAACATTCGACCTGGCAACACCATGAGTTGAGACTTCCGATCCGTTTCAAAATCCGCTGTCTGGAAGTGTTGGCTACAAACAGACATTTTTATTTCTCCATGGGATTATTCACATCAACTGGATCCACCTCCACCAGGACGGTACTACATCCAGAAATGATGAATTCTGGATATGGTGGTTGGTTTACAACCAGCAAATGTAGATGGCCCGTTTTCTACTGGTGAAATGTAGAAACCCTCGATTTCCGTGTAGTGAATAAATTCTTGATTTTTATGACATGTTAATAACATATTAATGGACATATATAGTGAAATAGAGCAGCAGTGAAATTTCCCTTTACGTTTCTCATATGTCACATGCACTTAGGTATTGAAGTATCTTTAAAGATTTCGTCATTGGCAGTGTACAAAAAAGAGAAATTGGTCATCACACAACAGAACACTTATTGGAACGACTAGCCCATGTCGGACTGGCGTGAAAACCCACATGAGGCCAATGGGGTCATGTTTGCTGGGGTGTTTCACTGAACCATTTCTCAATTCAGTCGTGTTAAATTGATTATATGAGTTTGCTTGGGTGAAGTGTGGTCTGACCAGGCTACTCCAGACCTGTATTTTCCATGGCTAGCCACACTGTCTGGGGTTCCAACCTCAGAATCCAGGATATGTGGTTGTGGCTGGAAACACTGTATGCCACTTTCCCCCCAGACTCACCCTCACAGGGCTCCAGACTAACATTTCCCCTGGTGCCACTAAGTTTTTCAGTTGCACCAGCCCATGATTTGGTCACACCACCCCGTCACATAATATATATACTGTATGTATATATATATATATATATATATATCTTATAAAGTAATTCAGTGCTTTATTAAAAAATGAGATCGTATTCAAGAAATACATTGTTTCATGTTGTGATTCAAGTTAATGTCACATGCATAAGTACAATGAAATTCCTTTCTTGAAATCTCGAAACCCAACATTGCGATAATCAATAACTATGTAATACTAGAAAAAAACACAAAAAATATGAAGGGAAAGTGGGATACCTAGTCAGTTGTACAACTGAATGCATTCATCTGAAATGTGTCTTTCGCATTTAACCCAACCCCTCTGAATCAGAACTAAGTAAGCATACTATACAGGGTCAGTTCCAATGCAATATTTACAATGTGCAGGGATACTGGAGTGATGGAGGTATAGGTGTAGGGGCAGGTGCGCAACTTCGGTTTTAGAAGTGGGGGAGGCATTTTTTAAAAACAATTATAATTTTTTTATCCGGTCAGATAAACACTCCAAACAGCCTACCCGACCGCTTGGAGGCGTCCACATGGTCCTAAAGCACACCATTGTCTCGTTTTGTGTCACATTCCGATTATAAAACTGAGGGGGGAAAAAATGCAATTTCAGAATGTCCCCCCCCTCAGTGAAAGTTGCACCCCTGTGTAGGGGTAAGGTGACTAGGCAACCGGATATAAGAAACGGAGTAGCAGCAGCAGCTTGTATGTGAGTGGGTGTGTGTGGAGTTAGTATAAATGTATGTGCATATTTTGTGTGAGTGAGAAGAGGATGGAGTGTGTGTTTAGGGCCCTGTGAGTGTGCATAGACAATGCTAAGTAAAAGGTCAATAAAAATACAAGGTTAACTCAATCCGTGTGGTCATTTTGTTAGCTATTTATCAGTCTTATTGCTTGGGGATAGAAGTTGTTCAAGAGCCTGTTGGTCCCAGACTCGATGCACCGGTACTGCTTGCCATGTGGACGCAGAGAGAATAGTCTATGGCTCGGTTGGTTGGAGTCTTTTCCGTTTTTCCGGGCCTTCCTTTATGTGCAACCTAATCCAGTGATTGTCATTCATTATGGGTTGACAATTAGGCTGTTTTATTTTACATTTTAAAATAGGGCTCCAGAATTAAAATACAAATAAATTCTCCAATTGAATGAATTTGCCTACATCTTAATGTGCACTAATACCAAAGGCTAGTTTATATTAGAAACTCAAAACACATTAGCTAGATTGCTAACTCTAAATATGATACTCAGTGTTCGTAGTCATTAGTGTTGGGAAGTTCGGCTCAAAAGAAGGAATCTTTCGACTTTCATTTGAGTCAACATTTTGTGTGACAGCCTAAATTTAAAATGGATTCAATTTGTTTTTGTCACTGGCCTACACACAATACCCTGTAATGTAATTGTCTTTCGAAATGTTTACAAATTAATAAAAAATGAAAAGCTGAAATATCTTTAGTCAGTAAGTATTCAACCCCTTTGTTATGGCAAGCCTAATTCAGATTCATCCACAAAGACAAGGGAGGTTTTCCAATGCCTTGCAAAGAAGGGCACCTATTGGTAGATGTGTTTTTCTTCTCTTTGCTCATTATCTATTTTCCTGCACACATATGACAGATAATTGGTGGTCGGCGCATGTCTCTGGAGCCGCTGAGCCGGAGGAGCGTGTGTTAATCCTGCTGTAGGACTCATTGCGGCCAGCACTAGCAGGTCAAACAGATAACTAGTCACTCTGGAAAAAAATGAATCATGACTCTCGAGTCAGTACAAAGAGTTAGTTCAAAAATAATGAATTGTTTGCAAACTGCATATCACTTAATGCCCTACCTAGGTAATCGCAATTGCCAGTGCGCATTTCATATCTCAAAACCATATAAAATATTTTGGTTGTAAAAATAGTTGCTATTGAGCTGAAAATTGAGAGCTGCGAAATAAAAAGTATAGCTATAGAACGCTGATAACCTCATTTATTCAACTGGGGCATCAGAATGGCTGTGTTTTCCCCACAATATGATTTTTAAATGTTATACAATCAGAAAACCCTTTCTTTCTCCCAGAGCATTGTGGTTCGCTTGACACAGCAACAGGCCCCAACTAAATGGGTACAGGGGCAGGCAGACACTTTCATTACAGGAATCATGAGGATAATGTACTTTTCTGTTTGACCAAATTATTATTTTGGATAATGGCAGCCAAGATCATCATGTCACCAGAATAAGACCCTCGATTTAAGGCTCATCAAACTCATCACAGTGCACTTCCACCACCCTGTGAAGTTCATCGTAACTTATTGTAGCCTAATAAACTGCATGGTTTCCCGAGTTGTAGTGGGAGGACTACACCTGTCATCGCATGACTCCAAGTTTACTTCGATATGATGGTTATTATATCATGGATTTGATGGTTATTATCAGGGCTGACCCCATTTAGTCAACTGGTCGATAGGCTGTTGGTCAACCAATATTTATTTTTTTGTCGAGCTGTGGCAAATATATCAAAAATAAATGTTATGGCACACGAGACACCTGTCTGATTCACGCCTGTCTGAGTGGTCTAATCCATTGTGTAGGCTGCAGGGATGGTTTACCATTTCTAATCTACAATGTTTGTTTGGACAAGGTACTTTCTGTTAATGCATTCAATGTAGTAATAATAATATAGTCTTGTCATTGTAGGAGTGGAAACGTTATTTATTTGATTCCATTTACGAGTAGTCAATTTATTCATTGTCTTTTGTTTGGAGCGCTCCTGTCAAATAACTAGAACTAGGCCTAGGCTGCCTGGCCTGTGCGCAAATGTAGGCTTATAAATGTGCCCATTTTGGGAATCTGATACTGTTTCTGATTTGTCTTAACTCACTATTACTGTGGAGCTTCTCGAAGTAATTTCTTCTTCGCCTCAAAAAGCAAGTGAACAAAGTCTGTTTTTACATCCATTGAGAAAGACAGTAGTTCATGCTCTGATCCGATGCAAATGTCATAACATAGGCCAACCTGATTACTTCTTATCCCTTGTGCAAATACCATACAGCTTTTAGTCTGGAGCTCACTGGCATGGTAAACTCTGAGGGCCCAGAATATTGTATAAAATGTTGGAAGTTTGCAGGCCTGACCCAAGTTAATAGTTAATACAATGTTTCAAGTTCCTTGCAGACAGGCCATACAGAGCCAATGTGATTTATAGGATTTTTATCAGGATATTTTCAACCTGCGGGCTGCAATGTTTTTATTTGTTGGCTTTATGTAGGCTATTTTGTACGTATTGGCAATAGAAGCTACTTTTAGGTTTGTATCATTTTCATTTAGATAGAATTTTGATTAACCACATTACATTGATTTTGAGATATGAAGACTTTATTATAAATTAAATTATTCCATGAAAATGTGCATATGGAAATCATAACTGGCAAGCAGATCAGTAGAAATGGTATAATAACTTGGCACTACAAATGGAAAAAGTTGCAGAATGCTGGTGTACCCTATTACTGGCAACTTCAGGAGCAAAATGGCAGAATCTGCAAAGGCCAGCAGCGGGAGGAGGGGGGTTGGGAACAGGTTTTTACTTCTGGTTAGGCTTTATTGATCTCTGGCTTCCTCTTTAGTCATTTGTGTCTTCATTTTAAAGTCACAGTGCTTAAAGCATCATACAATGTAGCCTACATATAGTTGATTTTATTCTAACATGGGGTGTGTCTACATATTGAAAAATACACGTTTAAAAATTTCAACCAATCGAATGGTCGAAAGAACTGATGACTCTCGGTTGACTACTATATATACTGAGTGTACAAAACGAGAATGATCCAACACCCAAAGGACATCCAGCCTCCACCTTGTAGAGTCCATGCCCCAATGAATTGAGGCTGTTCTGAGGGCAACAAGGGGGTGCAAAAAGGAAAAATGTGCTGTTTTTTAGCTCATTTCAAGCTAGTCTACATCATTTGCCATGAGGCTGAGAGATTCAGGATTCTGTCCCTGTATAGCTTCCAACGATGTCTAAAGCTGCAGATTAAGAAAGAAAGAGAGGGAAGTGAGTGTGTGTACAGAAGAAGAAACAGGTAGGAACATGCCTTGGGATTACTGAGCAGAAAGACAGTTTGGTTCTCACACACTGCCCTATTTTGTCCTCCCTCTCTGGCTCTCTCTCGCTCTTTCACAATGCAGTTATTTTGGCCTAAAAATCCATCATTCTCTCTGCAGCTTTCTTTCCACCTGTCATATTCCTATTGTTTCATCTTAAACATTTAGTCTATTTCACAGTCACTACCGAACCCACTGCATAAGGTGAGAGCAGTATGTGTGTGTGTGTCTGCACACATGTTTGTGCCTGTGGGGGAGTGGTTAGTCAGCTCTTTTCCTTTGGGAGTATACTGTTTGGAGTAGTTGGCTGTACTGGTCGACATCTCCACATGTGCTATCAATGCACATTCTCAGCAGCTGAACTCCTCTTTGACACACACACATTTCTGTTTTCTTTCCTACTCCTAGACTTGTGTTAATCAGGTGTCAGTGAACCTTGTGAACCTTGTCTGTCACTCCTCCATCCCTTTAACCCTCCTATTGTGTTCGTTTCATGTTAATTCATTCTGTGTTCCTTCTATTTGCTATTTATGACCTGTAGGCCTCATTGACCTGAGCTCATACAACTCGTTTTTGTGTAAAAAAAGCATAATGTATGGATTATTATATAACAAATACTCCAGATGAAACTTATTGTGCTATTTATCACAGACGACTTTGTCAAAGTTTAACAAGGACTCTCTCCTCCTCACCAGTGTCATGATCAAGATATGATCAAGAGCCTCACATACAGTATATCGTTTAGATATTGTGCTGCCACAGAATTAAATGTGTGCAAGGCCTCAAAAAGCTTTATATGCCAAAGCTGCGAGAAAAGTTCTATATATTATTGTTTGTGAGAATGCCAACAGGTGTGGTTCCCGTGGGGGAAAGATTCTGTTGGGGAGTGGTTGCTATGGAAGCCAAGAAGTGTGTGTGTGTGTGTGGGGTGGGGTGTGGGGGGTCTGGGAGAGGAATTGTGTCCATCTGATGAACGGGCTTGTGCCTGAACTAAATGTTATACACTAAAACCGGGAACGCCACAGGTGTACAAAAGTTAGATAAAACACCCAAAATGTAATGGAAATCATCAAATTGTATTTTGTGTGTTCAGATGCCCTGTGTGGACAAAGTCATGGAACCTTTTGACAATCAGATTAAATTAACTACATTTTTCAGAGAGAACTAGTAAATCGGTCCAATTCAACCGGAACACAGTAGGAGGGTTACTACATTATATTATACAATATGGTACAGTAAGCCTAGCCTACATCCCAGTGTGACAGTGTACCATTCAAGCTACAGGATGTCTGCTGATTCTTAGTTTTCCAGCTCTTTAGATCATCTGCACCCAATGGAAACAGGAAGGGAAATGATCAGTGCACTCTGACTACTGTACACTCACTCACTCTGTCTGCCATTCTACCTTCTGCCTTTCTTTCTCAAACACAGGCTAGAAGTAGGTGGTTGTGCTGTCAGTCTCTAATCCCCGGCACTGGGACTGCCTGCTCCTTGTATTTGGGATGACGGGGATCTAAGTAGACACACACACACACACAGTTTCCTCATTTAGCCCTTAAGTGCAATCGAATCTCCCATCAGTTTAGTTTGCTGCAGACTGTCGTTCAAGCCATGCCTTCATTCCAGTGGGGAAGTGTGTCATTTGACCTAACTCTCCCTGTGGCCAGTCTGCAGGCTTTGGCACCCTAACCCAGCCTGTGGAAAGTGCAGCATGTGAATGAAATAGCAACTCTAGCCTCTGGTTGTGAATGGGGCTAGCTCTGGTCCTCAGAGAACACACATGGGTGTCTAGTGTATTGTTCTCAGTCAGAGGTCACAGGCACAGTACAGAGAATGTGTGGGAAATAATGGATCAAAGTGCTCACGGATGTAGCAGGAGATATCTGGTACCCTCATGATGACTCAAACAACATCCAAGCCCTGCTGGCCTGTTTCCACTGTTATACAAATACACACTGAGGGTGGTGTCATGATGAATTAGACCAGCGTGGAATATATTATACAGGTGGAACTGAGGGGAACACCCTTTTTAGTATCTATGACCTAGATCCTTCTCAGTATTTAATTTTGGGGTTCTGAAACCCAGGATTGAACCAAGTATGTTTTTTTATACAGTGCATTACAATACACCGAAAGTGTGAACGTGTGTTTGAGTGTTACTTTGAGATGACTTCTCTCCCCTCTTTCCTATCTTGTCAGGTCTTTCCTTCCTGCCCCCTACTCAAAGACTGTTCTCTCTTTCCTGTGGCGCCCCTACCATAAACATCTCACAGATTACTGTGTCATGAGTTGAGCTGAGAACACGGAGCCACCACAAGCTAAGCCTGTGGACTCTAAGGGATCTTTAGGAAAAGGGCTATATTTAGAAAAAGTCCTACCAAAAATCACTTGTTTTTATAATAAAGAAGATGGTCTTTATTGCTGGTTAGACCATGGTATTTTACCATTCAACATCCTGATGCTTGTATCTCCATATAGTCTGTAGTGTGGTACAAATTCAGTAGGTACAATGTTATTGTAGGCTCTAATGTGCCTTGACTGTAGAAGTCTTCATTATCTGTTCCAATTTAGAATTCATTTATTGTACTACATTTTATGAACTGAGTGTAAAAACACATTAGGAAATCTTTCCATGACATAGACTGACTAGGTGAATCCAGGTGAAAGATTTGATCCCTTGTTGATGTAACTTGTTGATGTAACTTGTTAAATTCACTTCAATCATTGGAGATGAAGGAAGGAAGGGAGACAGATTTAAAGAAGGATTTTTAAGCCTTGAAACAAGGGTGAATGGGCAAGACAAAATATTTAAATGCCTTTGAACAGGGTGTGGCAGTAGGTGCCAGGCACACAGGTTTCAGTGTGTCAAGAACTGCAACGCTGCTGGGTTTTTCACGCTCAACAGTTTCCTGTGTGCTTTCGACACCTTGTAGAGTCCATTCCCTGTTTTGAGGGCAAAAGGTGGTTGCACCTCCAATATTAATATTAGGAAAGTGTTTTTAATGTCTTGTACACTCTGTGTGTTTAGCCCTTTCTCAATTAATGATGTCTCTGTTTAAACATACTATAACTCATGATTTGGTAGAATTCCTTATAGTGACATGTGAGAGCAATTTTAATTTTACTGCTTGGCTTTTCATATATGGCTGATAGAAAGGTGGTAAAAATACTGGAGTGTTAATGCCCTCTCTTCCACAGTCTCTCTGCTTTACCTGTCTGAGTCCAGTCCACCTTTCGTTACGAGTCACCCTAAAGTATATCCTCTCCACAAGCCTGTCGTCTATGCCACCTTCGGTAGTCTCACAGCCTCTCTTCAAGACCACGTCCTCTGTGATCTGATGAGTGACATTGCTGATGTGTCATGCTCTGGCCCTGCTGCCAGCTGAAGTTTCTGGGACTGTGTGGCCTAGCTGTGCTCTCTCTCCCGCTCTCCCACATTCTCTCCCGCTCTCCCACATTCTCTCCCGCTCTCCCACATTCTCTCCCGCTCTCCCACATTCTCACTCTCTCTGTCTGTGGCTGTTTTTCTGTGACTGTCTAGCATCTCTCTCTCTCTGTCTGTCTGTTTTTCCACATTGACATGTCTGTTTTGACATTGATGTTTGAGTAACTTGGCACCTGTTGTCATTTACGTTACATACTGGATTATTCAGACTGTGTCGCTCTGCAGCTGTGTTGTGTATGTTCTGTGAATGTGTCTCTAACTGTCATCTATCTCTGCCCACAGCTCGTACCAGGCAGGTGACGGGGGAGTTTGGCCATGTGTACGAGCAGCAGTATGCAGTGGCCCTCTTCAACAGTGTCCGCTTTGAGATCGAGGGGGGAGGAGCGCCCCAGTCACAACTCCTGCACCGCAAGGCAAGAGGCCGGCCCGTAAACGACTCTGTCGCACTCGTTTACCCCCTATTGCTGTTTTTGTGTCTTCCTCTGTTCTTCTCTTGCTCCATCTGTCCCTCTTCCATTTTTTTATTTATATATAAACTCAGCAAAAAGGAAACGTCCTCTCACTGTCAAGTGCGTTTATTTTCAGAAAACATATAACGTGTAAATATTTAAATGAACATATTTAAATGAACATAACAATATTCAACAACTGAGACATAAACTGAACAAGTTCTACAGACATGTGACTAACAGAAATGGAATAATGTGTCCCCGAACAGGGGGGGCAAGAACTGGCAAATCTGGTGCAGTCCATGAGGAGGAGATGCACTGCAGTACTTAATGCAGCTGGTGGCCACCTCAGATACTGACTGTTACTTTTGATTTATTTTGACCCCCCCCCTTTGTTCAGGGACACATTATTCCATTTCTGTTAGTCACATGTCTGTGGAACTTGATCAGTTTGTCTGTTGTTGAATCTTGTTTTGTTCATTTAAATATTTACACATGTTAAACTTGCTGAAAATAAATGCAATTGACAGTGAGAGGACGTTTCTTTTTTTGCTGAGTTTATATTTATATATATATAATATATATATATATATATATTTTTTTTAACAATACACAAACGACAGCATACAGACACACACACAAACATCAACTACATCACACCTGCCCAGACCCACCTGCTCACACCCCCATCTCCAGCACCCACATTACCCTCCTCCACATGGCCTCAAACTGCACCATTTTGTTTCTCTCTGTCACCCATGCACTTTCAACATTTAGATAATAATGCATTTGACCTTTCCATTGTGTTAATGGTGGAGGATTGGTTGATTTCCTCTTTAAGTATATATATATTTTTAGATGATTGATGGTAAAAGTATCGTCCAACCCATTGGGTATCTCACTGCACCCTCGTGAATTTTCTCTCCTTTTATGATAAATTCTATACATTAATGTACACATTAAGCCCTCTTCCGTTTATTCAGTTATTTCATTTTCCTCTATCACAGTATTCCCACGCCATCTGTGTCTCTCCTACTCATCCTCCTCCGCTCCTCATCCTCTGTTTTTTATCTACCTCACCATCCTTCTCTGAGTCTCCCTTAAGATTTTATCTCATTGTTAGGTCGTGAGTGTTTACACTGCTATGGACACAGATATGAAACGTGTACTGTAGCTATCTCCACTGTAATACTGTTGAGTTCTGTGTTTTGTCTCCACCATCGCGTCACTGGAGGGAATTAAAGCCCATTTCACACATGAACAAACAGTGATGGTGCTAAGAGTCTTGTGACTGCTTTCCTTGTCTATTCTCTTCAGTACCCAAGTGATGCTCTGCGTAGGGACACGCATGCATCGACACATGCGCGCGCACACACAACCACACATGCACATACTTACATTCACACAAGGAAACAGCACAAAACTCTTTCAGATTAAAACAGAGGCACTCATAGGCACCTTTAACCAAGCATTGTCAGTTAGCACCTTCCAAGCACACATAACCTTTCTTCTTCTCCAGCTCCCCCCCCCCCCCCCCTTCCTTTCTTCCTCAGCTGGGATTATGCTGTTTGAGTTACAGTATTTGATCTACAACAGGAAATCTAAAAAGAAAGTGGTGGTGTAAACAATATGCCACACCTGTGTGTTCTCACTTTAGCCATCCAGTCTCAACCTCCACCAGCGTGTCAAATGAGATCAGGCCTGACATTACTGTATGTATGAGTCTCAAATGGCACGCTATTCCCTATATAGTGCACTGCTTTTGACCTGAGCCCTATGGTGCTATTTGAGATACAGCCTGCCTGTGTCAGGACCTTGTTGTTCCACACACGTGATGCCTTCTCTGTATGTTACAAGACATGTTTAGACCAATGGTTTCCAATTTATTTCCTGAACAGCATTAGTGTGTGGTTTTCAGTCCTTTTTAAATAGTGTCTGAATTATATTGATTGCTCTGTAATTGACTTGGTAACTAACTGACCATGCAGATCAGCATCGCTTGTACAACTGCAAACACCACGGTTATGTCCCAAATTGCACCCTATACCCTTTATTGTGCATTATGTTTGACCTGGTAAAAAAAAAAGTAGTGCACTATATAGGGAATAGGGTGCCATTCGGGACGAAGCCCATCATTACTGCTTTTGCTGGTACTAACTAATTAGGGTTGTGAATTGCCAGGGACCTCAAGACACGATATTATCACGATGCTTAGATGCCGATACAGTATGACATTGTCCTGTGTAATTGCGCACTATTCATTGGGTGCTGAAATCAGTAGTTTTTTCTGAAAACATTTTGTGTTGTCAGAGCTCCAGTCTGCCCACACTAGTCGCCAATCAACTCCATCGTAAATCGTGGAGTTGAGTTTAATCGGCTAGATCAGTCATGGAAATAAGTGCTGAAAACATGTTGGATTGCTATTTAAAAAGATGGAGAACAAGCTATAGAATGAAAAATACTTTTGTTTTTGCGTAGGTAAAAGAAATGATCTGATAGTCGTAGTGAGGTGGTAGATGCCTAGTCTCCCTTATGGCTCAGCTCAAGAGCCTACATAATACATACACCATAGACATACATCATTTACACACACACAGAAGTCAGCTCAGACAGGCCCAGCTCAGTTTCATTTAGAAAGGAAAATGAATGTGTTTATGCAACAGTTGTTAGTGCATCGAACCGAATTGTATCAATTTGTTCTCTAATCAAACCAAAACTCACGTAGTACAATAATACAAGTGACAGCAGCTCTAATGCTAACTGTCTGGTGTGGTAGAACCCTCTGGAGGACCGCTCCATCTTCTCTGGGGGTCTGTTCCAGTACCTGGAGGTAAACAAGAGATGGAGGAACCGCTTTGTCTTCGTGGCCGACACCTACAACATCAGCTTCTACGAAAACAAAATGGTGAGGGTGGTCGCTAGATTGTTGTTGCTAGATTTGTTTTTACTTTCATAATCAGACAGATTTACATGCCAGCTAGTCTGAATCGTTTAGGTCACAGCTTTAACTGTGATTTGATGGTTCTGAACTGTTTGTACATTTTTCACCCTCCCCTTGAAATCTATACTCTCTGATAGGCTCACGAGAGGAGCTTGCGCCCTAAAGGAACCATCAACTGTGCTGGATACAAAGCTCTAACTTCCATGGAGGAGTATCTTGAACTGATCAACACCAGCCTGCCAGGTGAGAGATATGATTTGGTTACACTTGACTAGCTGATTTGTGTATAATAAACAGCTGATTATTAGACACTGTTGGATTTTGGAATAACCAGCACTTTCCCCAATGTGAGATCAAGTACTAAAGTACTGTGACTAGCTGGGCCATATTCATTAGGGAATATTGTAGCAAAACATTTAGCAATGAGTGTTTCCTATTGGACAAGTTCTGGAATTCCTTTTCTGATTCAATATGTTTTCTTTGTTTTGGTGCCCCGTTGAGGAGGCTATGAACACTGATAAACCTGAATGTGTGCTTGTGTTTTAGGTATAAAGGCCAAGGTGGGCAGTGGTCAGTTTGTGAAGTGTGCCACCCAATTCCCCCTGATCCTGTGGCACCCGTACGCCTGCCACCACTACTTCTGTGTGCTGACAGAGAAGGAGCAGAAGAAGTGGCACGCTGTGCTTCAGGACTGTGTCAGACACAGCAACAATGGTGAGGAGTTGTCTGAACACACACACCACACACTGTCATAATAACGCACACAAACAGCATATACTCTCCTTGTCGGGACCTAAAATTGATTTCCATTCAAAATTCTACACTACACATTTACAGCAAGAATATCACCTCATGCAGACAAGTCCATTGGTGGTTCTGCATGACAGAGGATTACCCATCTCAGATAGAGAACAACATAGAGACTCTCCCTCAGCTCCACCCTGACAAATTACTGCTCTTCTGCCTCACTGCCATTGTTCACAACACAGACCTGTGTGTGTCTTGTGAAAGTTTGCATACCATCACAATGAGCTGGTCTATCAGTGACGGTGAAATGCAGCAGGGCAGGAATGTGTTATTGAAGTTATTGTCTTGGGCAACATCCCAAATGGCCCGCTATTTACTATATAGTGCATTATTTCTGTCCAGAGGCCTAATGGGCTACAAATTGATATAGGATGAGGTGAGCCCCCCCCTTTCCATGTCAATTGTAAATGTGCTTGTGTGTATTCCTGTACCTCATCAAACACACACACACACATTTTCAGAGAAACTTGGAGAAGTGAGAAATCCCCTTAGGGAGGATTTCACAGGAAGGTGAAACAATATGTGATTATTCATTGAGTGACAAAGTGGGCCGATGAAATCACATGAACAGACTTGTTAGGATCCAACAGGTTGCAGAAGCAGCTCAACAATAAAATGGTGATCACTGCACTGATCCACTGATGGTCCTCTGACATCACGTCAGCACCTTCCCATAATGCACTTTAAATAAACATGCTCGCATGTCTCGACCACTAACACTCCACGCCCTGGGAGGATCTGAGCCAGGTTCACTTGGGATCAAAGCGCACATGCATACACACGTGCATACACACATGCAGGCACACACACAATGATAAGGTGCTGACAGTGTTTGCGTCCATTTTGACTTCAACCTTTGAAGATGTCTTCTGCTGATTGATTTAAAGCATCATATATAGTCATTTCCATGCAGTATATAGCACATATTTTTTTCTCATGGACTATTTTTATGGTGGCGCCTAGCGGTTAAGAGTGTTTGGCCAGAAACTGAAAGGTCGCTGGTTCGAATCCCCTAGCCGACTACTAGGTTAAACATCTGTCTGTGCCCTTGAGCAAGGCACTTAAACGGAATTGCTCCTGTAATCTGCTCTGGTTACTTAAACATTCTCATAAATAGGATATATATTTTTTAACACCTAGACCACATTGGGTGAGCTTAACACATCCACTTCAGCTGCACATTGACTATTGTCTCTGACTCTTTGTACAAACAATAAGAAGCTCCAGAATCTTCAACCCTTGTTGGCCCCTCTGGAGCCAATCAAGAGCCATGGTACTCCTCTTACCTGTCCAGGCCTGGAGCCAATCAAAGTCATAGTACTCCCCCTACATGTCCAGGCCTGCCAGCTGTCCAAACAGAAAGCAATGCAGAAGCACGGTGGCTAGGAAAAACTCCCTAGAAAGGCAGGAACCTAAGAAGAAACCTAGAGAGAAACCAGGCTCTGAGGGGTGGCAAGTCCTCTTCTGGCTGTGCCGGGTGGAGATTATAACAGAACATGGCCAAGATGTTCAAATGTTCATAGATGACCAGCAGGGTCAAATAATAATAATCAGTGGTTGTAGAGGGTGCAACAGGTCAGCACCTCAGGAGAAAATGTCAGTTGGCTTTTCATAGCCGATGAGAGAGAGAATTCATACAGGAGAAATACTCCAGATATACAGTTGAAGTCGGAAGTTTTCACAATTCTTGACATTTAATCCAAGTAAAAATTCCCTGTTTTAGGTCAGTTAGGATCACCACTTTATTTTAAGAATGTAAAATGTCAGAATAATAGTAGAGAGAAGGATTTATTTCAGCTTTTATTTCTTTCATCACACTGGTGTAACGGAGTAAGATTTGTCGGCCTCCTTGCTCACACATGCTTTTTCAGTTCTGCCCACAAATGTTCTATAGGATTGAGGTCAGGGCTTTGTGATGGCCAGTCCAATACCTTGACTTTTTGCCACAACTTTAGAAGTATGCTTGGGGTCATTGTCCATTTTGAATACCCATTTGCGACCAAGCTTTAACTTCCTGACTGATGTCTTGAGATGTTGCTTCAATATATCCACATAATTGTCCTTCCTCATGATGCTATCTATTTTGTAAAGTGCACCAGTCCCTCCTGCAGAAAATCATCCCCACAACATGATGCTGCCCCCCCCTCCCCCATGCTTCACAGTTGGGATGGTGCACTTTTCACAAAGTACGTTCATCTCTAGGAGACGTCTCCTGCCTGAGCGGTATGACGGCTGCGTGGTCCCATGGTGTTTATTACTGCGTACTATTGTTTGTACAGATGAACGTGGTAACTTCAGGCATTTGGAAATTGCTCTCAAGGATTAATCAGACTTGTGGAGGTCTACAAAAAAAAATCTGGGGTCTTGGCTGATTTCTTTTGATTTTCCCATGATGTCAAGTAAAGAGGCACTGAGTTTGAAGGTAGGCCTTGAAATATATCCACAGGTACACCTTCATTTGACTCAAATGATGTCAATTAGCCTATCAGAAGCTTCTAAAGCCATGAAATTATTTTCTGGAATTTTCCAAGCTGTTTAAAGGCACAGTCAACTTAGTGTATGTAAACATCTGACCCACTGGAATTGTGATACAGTTAAATAATCTGTCTGTAAACAATTGTTGGGAAAATTACTTGTCATGCACAAAGTAGATGTCCTAAACGACTTGCCAAAACTATAGTTTGTTAATAAGACATTTGTGGAGTGGTTGAAAAACATGTTTTAATGATATCTTCAAACCACCAACTTAGTACCCTGAGACAAGGCCGAGTATAGCCCACGAAGACCGGCACGAACCCGAGGGGGGCGCCACGCTGGACAGGAAGATTACGTCAGTGACTCAGCCCACTCAAGTGACGCACCCCTCCAAGGGACGGCATGGAAGACCACTAGTAAGCCAGTGACTCAGCCCCTGTAATAGGATTGGAGGCAGAGAATCCCAGTGGAGAGGCCAGGGAAGAGACAGAGACAGCAAGGACGGTTCGTTGCTCCAGTGCCTTTCCGTTCACCTTCACACCCCTGGGCCAGACTACACTCAATCATGGCGGTTAAAAACGCTCAGTTGGAAATATATATATATATATTTTTTTTGTTTCTATTTTCTCCCCAATTTCATGGTATCCAATTGGTAGTTAAGGTCCTGTCTCATCGCTGCAACTCCCGTACGGACTCGGGAGAGGCGAAGGTCGAGAGCCGTGTGTCAGTGGAGATACTGCCTTGTGATATAATCTGAAACAACCTGATAAGTTTGTGTGGCTTGCTGCATACTCGCAGCGGAATTGGTTATCATGAAGTACAGTCCAGTAAAAGTGTTAGCAACAGTGTTTTGCATCACGTTCAGAGGATCTATTGTTTGCTGGGGTAGGACTGGGTTGGGCTGAGTCCCAAATGGCACCCTTAATAGTGTGTAGCTTTTTCAAAATAGGGATGCAGACTCAGGCTGGTTTTGTGCTTGTGGCTCAGTGTCCTGTTGTATGAAATGAGTCCTATTTGAATAGAAGCCTTCTTTGAGAAATGTAATACCACACTAAAAGCTGAGGCCTTAGCACAAAGCTAGTGGAGTGCATGGAAGGAAAAAACCTACACTCGATCCCTCCGATGTCAACAACTACAGACCAGTATCCCTTCTTTCTTTTCTCTCCAAAACTCTTGAACGTGCCGTCCTTGGCCAGCTCTCCCGCTATCTCTCTCAGAATGACCTTCTTGATCCAAATCAGTCAGGTTTCAAGACTAGTCATTCAACTGAGACTGCTCTTCTCTGTATCACAGAGGCGCTCCGCACTGCTAAAGCTAACTCTCTCTCCTCTGCTCTCATCCTTCTAGACCTATCGGCTGCCTTCGATACTGTGAACCATCAGATCCTCCTCTCCACCCTCTCCAAGTTGGGCATCTCCGGCGCGGCCCACGCTTGGATTGCGTCCTACCTGACAGGTCGCTCCTACCAGGTGGCGTGGCGAGAATCCGTCTCCACACCACGTGCTCTCACCACTGGTGTCCCCCAGGGCTCTGTTCTATGCCCTCTCCTATTCTCGCTATACACCAAGTCACTTGGCTCTGTCATAACCTCACATGGTCTCTCCTATCATTGCTATGCAGACGACACACAATTAATCTTCTCCTTTCCCCCTTCTGATGACCAGGTGGCGAATCGCATCTCTGCATGTCTGGCAGACATATCAGTGTGGATGACGGATCACCACCTCAAGCTGAACCTCGGCAAGACGGAGCTGCTCTTCCTCCCGGGAAGGACTGCCCGTTCCATGATCTCGCCATCACGGTTGACAACTCCATTGTGTCCTCCTCCCAGAGCGCTAAGAACCTTGGCGTGATCCTGGACAACACCCTGTCGTTCTCAACTAACATCAAGGCGGTGGCCCGTTCCTGTAGGTTCATGCTCTACAACATCCGCAGAGTACGACCCTGCCTCACACAGGAAGCGGCGCAGGTCCTAATCCAGGCACTTGTCATCTCCCGTCTGGATTACTGCAACTCGCTGTTGGCTGGGCTCCCTGCCTGTGCCATTAAACCCCTACAACTCATCCAGAACACCGCAGCCCGTCTGGTGTTCAACCTTCCCAAGTTCTCTCACGTCACCCCGCTCCTCCGCTCTCTCCACTGGCTTCCAGTTGAAGCTTGCATCCGCTACAAGACCATGGTGCTTGCCTACGGAGCTGTGAGGGGAACGGCACCTCAGTACCTCCAGGCTCTGATCAGGCCCTACACCCAAACAAGGGCACTGCGTTCATCCACCTCTGGCCTGCTCGCCTCCCTACCACTGAGGAAGTACAGTTCCCGCTCAGCCCAGTCAAAACTGTTCGCTGCTCTGGCCCCCCAATGGTGGAACAAACTCCCTCACGACGCCAGGACAGCGGAGTCAATCACCACCTTCCGGAGACACCTGAAACCCCACCTCTTTAAGGAATACCTAGGATAGGATAAAGTAATCCCTCTCAGCCCCCCTTAAAAGATTTAGATGCACTACTGTTCCACTGGATGTCATAAGGTGAATGCACCAATTTGTAAGTCGCTCTGGATAAGAGCGTCTGCTAAATGACTTAAATGTGAAATGTAAATGAAATGGCTGATTTCTCTATTTTCCCTTTCGTAGAGAGTTAGAGCATATAGGGAAGACTCAGGCGCTTGTCACTGTGGGGGATAATTGCCATGTTGCTGTTATTGGCTGTTATACCTGGTGTCCATGATAACCACTCAACAAAAAAAACGCCCACTCGTTCCTGTGGCCTAACCTGTGGCAGGTGATGGTATTGTTGTCACTTGATGACATCTTCATTACCAATGCACCCACACGTTTAGAATAGTAACTCATGAGGGATTTAGTCCTTTCTGCAAACGCTGACGTCAATCAATGTAATATATCAATGCCGTGCAGATATAACTAATTGTCTCTTCTCTATAAGATCAGACCATTTCCATACTGTTTCTCCAGCACGCTTTCTCCTTTTTGGTTGAACTTTTCATAGTCCTATGCTTATGGTCGGCTTATGGTATGTGATCGAGATGATCTCTCATGATTAGTCAGCTTGTCTGTCAGTCTAAGCCATGGTCTATCACCATACCAGTTGTATTTCCTGCAGGGCGGTGCATCTCATTGGCAGTCAGAGCTAGCCCTGACCAGCCACCAGGGAGCCATCAATTGCTGTATCAGCATTGTCTTAATGAAGAGTTTGTTCCACTAGCCACGTGCAGTTACAAGCCTGGCTTAAATAATCGGCAGATGCAGGATCAAAACCCACCTTCGTAACATGGATAAAGCCTGAGCTGGAATGTGAAGCTACATGAAGCTGGCTAGCTTTCCAAACTCCTGAATAGATATAGCTAGCATTGTAGTATTATACCCCTCTGGTCTGAGCACCACACCTCCACATCACTGCTTTAACCCTTAGCAGACTGAGTGGGGCATATGTTTACCATGTTTACCGTTCATTGTGTGTTTTCATAATGTGTTGGCTGACTGTAGAATGGGTTCTGTTTGTCCTTGTGTGTTTATCGTAGTGAGGCTGGTACACACCCAGGCTGTGACAGACAGCATGGGAAGGAGTTTTGTAATGCTGTCAGAGCTTGGTTGTAGAGAATAGAGCTGAAGGCTATCATACGTTTCAGTATCTTACCATGAGGTGCTATCATGGTATACACTTGAACTCTGAACCCATCTTGCCTCTAAGCTAACGGAGAGCCGGTTGATGGTACTGTCTCGCAGACTCCTGTAAACAAGTCATTAACAATACACACGCACAGGCTAGATGTGAAGGGAACTGGGATCTGGCTGTGGCAGGAGTCACGCCAACTGCAGTAGTGCAAAGATGGACAGGCAAATGTCTCAAATAAAGAGACCATGGTAAACGCTACCACATATTTTTACACAGACACACACACACACACACACTTTTTCATGCTACTCTGGATGCAATCTGCTCCCTGATCTTGGTATAAGTAATGGTTTCCAACAAGTCATATTGTGAATCAAACATTTATTCCCTTTTCCAGGATCCCCCCTCCCCCTTTTGCCTTCAGAACAGCCTCAATTTGTCGGGGCATGGACTATATAATAAGGTGAAAGCATCCATAGGGATGCTGGCCCATGTTGTTGGATGTCCTTTGAGGGGTGGACCATTGTTAAATATGTTGTCTTGCCCATTCACCCTCTGAATTGCACACATGCACAATCTCAATAAGTATCAAGGCTTAAAAATTCTTCTTTAACCTGTGTCCTCCCCTTCATCTACACTGATTGAAGTGGATTTAACATGTGACATCAATAAGGGATGATAGCTTTCACCTGGATTCATCTGTCATGGAAAAAGCAGGTGTCCTTATTGTTTTGTATACTCGGTGTCAATACATGTAACTTAGTAAAGGTTCACACTAGTCCCCATGTCCCAAGAGGAACATGGTATGAGAAATGTGTATTTTTATGAAGAAAGGAATTCATAGCAATCCTGTTTTAAAAGGGGTACAAACTACATCCCTAGCGACACATTTTTCTTGGTGTGCATCCGAAGTGATGCCCTATTCCCTATATAGTGCATTAGTTTTGAGTGCACTTTATAAGACACGGGTAGGACACTATATAGGAAATAGGGTGCCATTTGGGATGCAGCCTTGGTCAGCTGATCTATATGTCCAGTGTGTTCTCATGAGAGCCAATGCCTAGACAATCTAGCCCTGTTTCACCTCACCCATCAGCCCAGAGTTGGCACAGCGGGCACTGGGGGCAGAGAGAGGGCTTCCTGTCTCTGTCAACCCCTCCCCAACTCTCTCCATTTATTTCCTGTCTTTGTCTAACCCACAGCCAAAGCATGCGAGATAGACTCTCACATGAGCAGCATACCACCCTGCATCCCACTACTGGCTTGCCTCTGAAGCTAAGCAGGGTTGGTCCTGGTCGGTCCCTGGATGGGAGATGCTGCCGGAAGTGGCGTTGGAGGGCCAGTAGGAGGCACTCTTTCCTCTGATCTAAAATTAAATATCCCAATGCCCCAGGGCAGTGATTGGGGACATTGCCCTGTGTAGGATGGCATGATAAACGGGTTTCCTGGCTCTCTGTGGTCACTAAAGATTCCATGGCACTTATTGTAAGAGTAGGGTAAAATAATCAAAATCACACATTTGCTACACAGTGGTGCGACTTAAGTAGTTATTTGGGGTGTCTGTACTTTACTATTTTACTTTTATTTCACTACATTCCTAAAGAAAATAATGTACTTTTTACTCCACACATTTTCCCTGACACCCAAAAGTAATCATTACATTTTGAATGCTATCAGGAAAGGGTCCAATTCATGCACTTATCAAGAGAACATCCCTGGTCATCCCTACTGCCTCTGATCTGGCGGACTCACTAAACAGAGAACATCCCTGGTCGTCCCTACTGCCTCTGATCTGGCGGACTCACTACACAGAGAACATCCCTGGTCGTCCCTACTGCCTCTGATCTGGCGGACTCACTAAACAGAGAACATCCCTGGTCGTCCCTACTGCCTCTGATCTGGCGGACTCACTACACACAAATGCTTTGTTTGTTTGTAAATTATGTCTGCATGTTGTAGTGTGCTCCTGGCTATCCGTAAATACATAAATAAGAAAATTGTGCTGTCCGGTTTGTTTAATACAGGGCCTTCGGAAAGTATTCAGACCCCTTATTTATCCAAAATAAAAAATCTCAGCAATCTACACACAATACCCTATAATGACAAAGCGAAAACAGGTTTTTAGAAATTATTTTCATATGTATTCAGACCCTTTGCTATGAGACACAAAATTGAACTCAGGTGCATCCTGTTTCCATTGATCATCCTTGAAATGTTTCTACAACTTGATTGGAGTCCATCTGTGGTAAATTCAATTGAAAGGACATAATTTGGAAAGGCACACAGCTGTCTATATAAGGTCCCACAATTGACAGTGCATGTCAGAGCAAAAACCAAGCCATGAGGTCGAAGGAATTGTCCGTAGAGCTCCAAGACAAGATTGTGTCGAGGCACAGATCTGGGGAAGGGTACCAAAGAAATTATGCAGCATTGAAGGTCCCCAAGAATACAATGGCCTCCATCATTCCTAGAGCTGGCCGCCCGGCCAAACTGAGCAAACGGGGAGAAGGGCCTTGATCAGGGTGGTGACCAAGAACCCGATGGTCACTCTGACAGAGCTCCAGAGTTCCTCTGTGGAGATGGGAGAACCTTCCAGAAGGACAACCATCTCTGCAGCACTCCACCAGTCAGACCTTTTATGGTAGAGTTTCCAGATGGAAGCCACTCCTCAGTAAAAGGCCCATGACAGCCCGCTTGGAGTTTGCCGAAAGGCACCTAAAGGTCTCTCAGACCTGAAACCAAGATTAAACTCTTTGGCCTGAATGCCAAGCGTGACGTTTGGAGGAAACCTGGTACCATCCCTACGGTGAAGTGTGGTGGTGGCAGAATCATGCTGTGGGGATGTTTTTTAGTGGCAGGGACTGGGAGGCTAGTCAGGATCGAGGCAAAGATAAATGAAGCAAAGTACAGAGAGGTCCATGATGAAAACCTGCTCCAGAACACTCAGGACCTCAGACTGGGGTGAAGGTTCACCTTCCAACAGGACAACAACCCTAAGCACACAGCCAAGACAACGCAGGAGTGGCTTCGGGACAAGTCTCTGAATGTAATTGAGGGGCCCAGCCAGAGCCCGGATTTGAACCTTGTCGAACATCTCTGGAGAGACCTGAAAATAGCTGTGCAGCGACGCTCCTCATCCAACCTGACAGAGCTGAGAGGATCTGCAGAGAAGAATGGGAGAAACTTCCCAAATACAGGTGTGCCAAGCTTTAGCGTCATTCCCAAGAAGACTGGAGGCTGTAATCGCTGCCAAAGGTGGGTCTGAATGCTTTTGTAAATGTGATATTTCAGTTGTCTATTTTTAATACATTTGCAAAAAATTCTAAAAACCTGTTTTTGCTTTGTCATTATGGGGTATTGTGTGTAGATTGAGATAAAAAAAAATGTTTTAAATCTATTTTAGAATAAGGCTGTAACCTGACAATGTGGAGAAAAAAATCAAGGGGTCTGAATACTTTCCGAAAGCACTGTACAGCAATTCGAAATCATTTTTACTTTCGATACGTAAGTATATTTTTGCAATTCCATTTACTTTTGATACTTAAGTAGATGTAGATGTACTTTTAGACTTTTACTCAAGTAGTATTTTACTGGGTGACTTTTACTTGAGTCATTTTTTATTAAGGTATCTTTCCCTTTACTCAAGTATGACAATTGGTAACTTTTTCCACCACTGTTGCTACATGACTACACTACATCAAAGACACTCACACTCAAGTTGAGCCTTTCCTGTATGCTTGACTATTGTGGAGTCATGAAGTATTATGTGATGCTGTTTTTGGAGCTTATGTCAGACATAATTTTTTCCCATGTATGGCTATACCTCTTGGTTATATTTAGCAGGGGTCTCCTTTATACAGTCCTTTCCCAGTAGGTAGCTTGGCTTCTACTAAGCTGAGAGCCATCCTCTACTGATTCCGTGAAGGGTTGTAGTAGTTCGGTCCCATGTCACATTTGTGCACTGTGTCTAGGGTTTACCGAGAATGGTGCAACAAACAAAAAACAGTGGCAGTCCTGTGGGTGAAAACAGCTCGTTGATGAGAGCGGTCGAAGGAGAAAGGCAAGAATCGTACAAGCTAACAGGCGGGCCACAGACAGACAAATAATGGCGCAGTACAACAAGTGGTGTGCAGAACGGCATCTCGGAATGCACAACTCATCTGTCCTTGTCACAGATGGGCTATTGCAGAAGATGACCACGCCCGGTTCCACTCCTATCAGCTAAAATCAAGAAGAAGCCCGGTGGGCACGCATCACTAACACTGGACAATTGTGGAGGGGAAAAATATTGCCTGGTCCGATGAATCCGGGTTCTGTTGCATCAAGCTGATGGCAGTCAGGACTTGGTGTAAGCAGCAGGAGTCCATGGCCCAAACCTGCCTGGTGTCTATGGTACAGGCTGGTGGCAGTCAGGACTTGGTGTAAGCAGCAGGAGTCCATGGCCCAAACCTGCCTGGTGTCTATGGTACAGGCTGGTGGCAGTCAGGACTTGGTGTAAGCAGCAGGAGTCCATGGCCCATATAGCCTGGTGTCTATTGTACAGGCTGGTGGCAGTCAGGACTTGGTGTAAGCAGCAGGAGTCCATGGCCCAAACATTTACATTACCTGGTGTCTATGGTACAGGCTGGTGGCAGTCAGGACTTGGTGCTTTCACCTTATGACATCCAGTGGAACAGCCACTTTACAATAGCATCTGGTCTTTTGTCTTTATCCTATCCTAGGCTGGTGGGGTTTCAGGTGACTCCGGAAGGTGTGATTGACTCCGCTGTCCAGCAGGAGTTTGTCCATGGGGGCCCAAACCTGCCTGGTGTCTATGGTACAGGCTGGTGGCAGTCAGTACTTGGTGTAAGCAGCAGGAGTCCATGGCCCAAACCTGCCTGGTGTCTATGGTACAGGCTGGTGGCAGTCAGGACTTGGTGTAAGCAGCAGGAGTCCATGGCCCAAACCTGCCTGGTGTCTATGGTACAGGCTGGTGGCAGTCAGGACTTGGTGTAAGCAGCAGGAGTCCATGGCCCAAACCTATCTGGTGTCTATGGTACAGGCTGGTGGCAGTCAGGACTTGGTGTAAGCAGCAGGAGTCCATGGCCCAAACCTGTCTGGTGTCTATGGTACAGGCTGGTGGCAGTCAGGACTTGGTGTAAGCAGCAGGAGTCCATGGCTCAAACCTGCCTGGTGTCTATTGTACAGGCTGGTGGCAGTCAGGACTAGGTGTAAGCGGCAGGAGTCCATGGCGCAAAACTGTCTGGTGTCTATGGTACAGGCTGGTGGCAGTCAGGACTTGGTGTAAGCAGCAGGAGTCCATGGCCCAAACCTGTCTGGTGTCTATGGTACAGGCTGGTGGCAGTCAGGACTTGGTGTAAGCAGCAGGAGTCCATGGCCCATATAGCCTGGTGTCTATTGTACAGGCTGGTGTACTGGTATGTGGGAAATGTTTTTCTGGCACTTGTTAGGTCCCTTAATACCAATTGCGCAACACACATTTCCAACACATGTAAGGCAAGTGGGGGGTGGTCTGCCCTGGTTTTAGATGGGTGTACCTAATCAACTGGCTTGTGTGTTTGCGTGTTGTTGTGTGTTCTTTGTATACATGCTTTGGCACTCTGTCTCATCCGTCAATCCATATGGCAGACCGAGGCAGGCACAACCCGCTTGTGGCCACACTTCTTAACACACTCACTTTTAGACGGTGTCACAATACAGAGACCTTAATAGAAACCGATCCTCAATTCAGGATCCCCTGATTTTGAGTGCTGGTGTATTTTCACCACATAAACCAACCCACACGGTGAGTGCCTACTTCCTGAAAGCGAATAGATTTTTCAAACGTCTCTATCACCTTTTGGACAGACACATGTCAAACACCACCACCACTGCAGAAGCTCCAACCTATCCAAAATGTGTGCTCTCTGGTGCCCCCTCCAGGTCTGTCAGAGGAGTGCAGGGTGCAGACCCCGGCCTTCACAGATGCGATGCGACTCCACAGGCAAGCTCAGGGACACTACGGCACCTGGGACATGATGTGTGGAGGGCCACCACAGGTGAGAGGAACACTATGGCGCTGGCTCTGGCTCTAGCTCTTGAGGACTTTGTTACATTTAGTCAATCTCATTTCATTTGAATGTATTCTGAATTAGTGATGCTAACACCTTACAGTATATGTACTGTATTTAAGATCGCTAACCAAAGTTCAGGAGCAATCTTACAGCAGGTCATTCCCGGCCTTAGCTAAACCTCTTGAGTGGTCAGTGGCCATGATGGATGTCAGTCAGGCAGCCGGTCTGTATTTCACAGCTGTTTGTTGAGGATTGACTGTTTATCTGAGAGTACATGTGGAAGGGAAAAGGGTGCTATTCGGACAGGCACCCAAGACTTATCATGTCAATATCATGGCCCTGTGTACACTGAACAAAAATATAAATGCAAGATGTAAAGTGTTGGTTTCATGAGCTGAAATGAAAGACCCCAGAAATGTTCCATATGCACAAAAAGCTTATTTCTCTCAAGTTTTGGGAACAAATTTGTTCACATCCCTGTTAGTGAGCATTTCTCCTTCGCCAAGATAATCCATCCACCTGACAGGTGTGGCATATCAAGAAGCTGATTAAACGGCATGATCATTACACAGGTGCACCTTGTGCTGGGGACAATAAAAGGCTACTCTAAAATGTGCAGTTCTGTCACACAACACAATGCCACAGATGTCTCAAGTTTCGAGGGAGTGTGCAATTGACATGCTGACTGCAGGAATGTCCCCCAGAGCTGTTGACAGATAATTTAATGTTAATTTCTCTACCATAAGCTGCCTCCAATGTCGTTTTAGAGAATTTGGCAGTACGTCCATCCGGCCTTACAACCGCAGACCACATGTATGGCAACATTGTGAACAGAGTGCCCCATGGTGGCGGTGAGGTTATGGCATGGGAAGGCATAAGCTCCAGACAACGAACTTTAATTGCATTTTATCGATGGCAATTTGAATGCACAGAGATACCGCGACGAGATCCTGAGGCTCATTGTCGTGGCCTGCATACTCACCAGACATGTCATCCATTTAGCATGTTTTGGATGCTCTGGATCGACGCGTACAATATCCAGCAATTTCGCACAACTTCGCCATTGAAGAGGAGTGGGACAACATTCCACGGGCCACAATCAACAGCCTGATCAACTCTATGCGAAGGAGATGCATGAGGCAAATGGTGGTCACACTAGATACTGACGTTTTATGGTCCACTCCCCTACCTTTTTTTAAAGGTATCTGTGACCAACAGATGCATATCTATATCATGTGAAATCCACAGATTAGGGCCTAAAGAATTTATTTCAGTTGAATGATTTCATTATATGATCTGTAACTCAGTAAAATTAGATATTGTTGCATGTTGCGTTTTATGTTTGCTCAGTGTAATAACAGCTGTCCTGGAAGGACTAATAGTGTGATCCTAGCTTATGTAGCATTAGTTTCACCAGAGCATCACAGGCATCCTAAAATATGAACTGTACCTCACCAACACAGTAGTTTTATATGGACATCTATGCTCCAGGAAAACATCTTCTGCGTGTCATGTATCTAGCCACTTTGTTGAGCTCCAATATGCTGCCTGGACCGCATTGAGACGGTTATTCAATTAGGTCTAAACCAGAGTGGGCCAAGTCAATCCCTGGTCCAAGCATATTCAATTAGGTCTAAACCAGAGTGGGCCAAGTCAATCCCTGGTCCAAGCATATTCAATTAGGTCTAAACCAGAGTGGGCCAAGTCAATCCCTGGTCCAAGCATATTCAATTAGGTCTAAACCAGAGTGGGCCAAGTCAATCCCTGGTCCAAGCATATTCAATTAGGTCTAAACCAGAGTGGGCCAAGTCAATCCCTGGTCCAAGCATATTCAATTAGGTCTAAACCAGAGTGGGCCAAGTCAATCCCTGGTCCAAGCATATTCAATTAGGTCTAAACCAGAGTGGGCCAAGTCAATCCCTGGTCCAAGCATATTCAATTAGGTCTAAACCAGAGTGGGCCAAGTCAATCCCTGGTCCAAGCATATTCAATTAGGTCTAAACCAGAGTGGGCCAAGTCAATCCCTGGTCCAAGCATATTCAATTAAAACACATGGTTATGGTTTTGTAATCTGCAGCCAAGACCACTGCACCTTTAGATGATACTGACTGAATGCTGTGTTTTAATATTTATATCTTATTTATACCCTGTATTATTTTCCATTGAATGGAAATGGAGAACTGGCCCTCTGACAAACCCACTCCCAGCAGATTTATGCGTGTTGGGCTTCTTTGGAGTGTGTGAGTATTTTACTGCATTTTAGAGAGAAAATAGTATTTCATGAAGTTGTGGGTGCTGAGATTAGGGAGACAATACCATAGCACTGAATACATATGATATTCCAGTTGACTTTTCACAGAACAGTCTATTACATGCCTTTAAACTATTTGGTGTTGTATTAATAGGTATTGTATGGTACCTTGTATTGGGAACGGCACCTTACTCATACATTTAGTTATTATTATGTTTTGTAGAGGAGCCACATAATGCTGTTTCTCATTGTAGTGCTTCAACATCACTGCCCTCTTTCCCACTTCCATGGACTCATGTACTACATCCTCAGAATCACACACCACTCAACCCATTCATATGGGTGACTCAGAAGTTGTTCCTGCACTCATAGGTTGAGTTGTGTGTTTGTTGCCGTTTGAAGTGTCACAACTGACACAACACCATGTCATTTTCTCTGTTGTGGAAACACCTGACTCAAACAACAAAGCTTCTCTGAAGTCTTATTCTTTTAATTAATGCCATGTTTTGCCAACCACTAGTTACTCCTCTGGGTTATTTATAGAGACACCTCCTACACACACTTTAAAGAGTGTTTAAGTGATAATGCATAAAGTGTTTGCTTTTGTGTGTGTGTGTGTGTGTGTGTGTGTGTGTGTGTGTAGATCCTAGCCAACCTAGTGATGGAGACCCTCCATCCAGAGTTGAGGAATCTGATTGGTCCTCGTCTAAAGGGGAAGATTCAACAGCGACAGAGGAACTGGATGCTGGTGAGTTGTTGTCCCTCCTACATGCTGCACTGTGTTCTTTCCTAGAACCTGGAGTTTCCCCCGACCACTCCTGAACCTACCATTCCTAACCACATTGCACATTGCGTCCCAAATGGCACCCTATTCCCTACAGAGTGAATTTACATTAGGATAGATTCCCGAGAGCAATCGGAAAAACTACCCGCGGCTAGATGTATTACAATAGTGTAAAGACTAGAATCTTGATGAATTTTTCACATCTCTTACCTCCGCGTGCGAGACTGCTCCCGCCAAGCAGTTAATGTAAACAAAATAGTATCCAAGAGAAATGTTTGCTCCTATAGTAAAAATCTTAATAGCAGAGCAATGTTTTTGAAACAGCTGAAATGTATAGACATGTACCTTATACTTGAGACTTGTTTTATAGATATTTTACCTGGAATTGCTGTAATAGCCTGTTACTCTCAAATTGGTAGCTTTAAGGGAATCTCAGAACACGGCAAGCAGGAACTGCAAGCAGCAACTCCCCAGTGAATTACCAACATTTTCAGGCACAATGAAACATTTTTCATGTAATGATTTGCATGATATTGGTCAAATGAAGCCTGGTTTGTTGTAAGTTAACTTCAATATGCTAAAGTTGTAGCTAAAGTTCCTCTAACTTCCGCGACGCATATAAGGCCCTGCCCCGCCCTCCTTTCGGAAAAGCTGACCACGACTCCATTTTGTTGATCCCTGCCTACAGACAGAAACTAAAACAAGAAGCTCCCACGCTGAGGTCTGTCCAACGCTGGTCCGACCAAGCTGATTCCACACTCCAAGACTGCTTCCATCCCGTGGACTGGGATATGTTTCGTATTGCGTCAGATAACAACATTGACGAATACGCTGATTCGGTGTGCGAGTTCATTAGAACGTGCGTTGAAGATGTCGTTCCCATAGCACCGATTAAAACATTCCCTAACCAGAAACCGTGGATTGATGGCAGCATTCGCGTGAAACTGAAAGCGCGAACCACTGCTTTTAATCAGGGCAAGGTGACTGGTAACATGACCGAATACAAACAGTGCAGCTATTCCCTCCGCAGGGCTATCAAACAAGCTAAGCGTCAGTATAGAGACAAAGTAGAATCTCAATTCAACGGCTCAGACACAAGAGGTATGTGGCAGGGTCTACAGTCAATCACGGACTACAAGAAGAAAACCAGCCCAGTCATGGACCAGGATGTCTTGCTCCCAGGCAGACTAAATAACTTTTTTGCCCGCTTTGAGGACAATACAGTGCCACTGACACGGCCTACAACGAAAACATGCGGACTCTCCTTCACTGCAGCCGAGGTGAGTAAGACATTTAAACGTGTTAACCCTCGCAAGGCAGCAGGCCCAGACGGCATCCCCAGCCGCGCCCTCAGAGTATGCGCAGACCAGCTGGCTGGTGTGTTTACGGACATATTCAATCAATCCCTATACCAGTCTGCTGTTCCCACATGCTTCAAGAGGGCCACCATTGTTCCTGTTCCCAAGAAAGCTAAGGTAACTGAGCTAAACGACTACCGCCCCATAGCACTCACTTCCATCATCATGAAGTGCTTTGAGAGACTAGTCAAGGACCATATCACCTCCACCCTACCTGACACCCTAGACCCACTCCAATTTGCTTACCGCCCAAATAGGTCCACAGACGATGCAATCTCAACCACACTGCACACTGCCCTAACCCATCTGGACAAGAGGAATACCTATGTGAGAATGCTGTTCATCGACTACAGCTCGGCATTCAACACCATAGTACCCTCCAAGCTCGTCATCAAGCTCGAGACCCTGGGTCTCGACCCCGCCCTGTGCAACTGGGTACTGGACTTCCTGACGGGCCGCCGCCAGGTGGTGAGGGTAGGCAACAACATCTCCACCCCGCTGATCCTCAACACTGGGGCCCCACAAGGGTGCGTTCTGAGCCCTCTCCTGTACTCCCTGTTCACCCACGACTGCGTGGCCACGCACGCCTCCAACTCAATCAAGTTTGCGGACGACACAACAGTGGTAGGCTTGATTACCAACAACGACGAGACGGCCTACAGGGAGGAGGTGAGGGCCCTCGGAGTGTGGTGTCAGGAAAATAACCTCACACTCAACGTCAACAAAACTAAGGAGATGATTGTGGACTTCAGGAAACAGCAGAGGGAACACCCCCCTATCCACATCGATGGAACAGTAGTGGAGAGGGTAGCAAGTTTTAAGTTCCTCGGCATACACATCACAGACAAACTGAATTGGTCCACTCACACAGACCGCATCGTGAAGAAGGCGCAGCAGCGCCTCTTCAACCTCAGGAGGCTGAAGAAATTCGGCTTGTCACCAAAAGCACTCACAAACTTCTACAGATGCACAATCGAGAGCATCCTGGCGGGCTGTATCACCGCCTGGTACGGCAACTGCTCCGCCCACAACCGTAAGGCTCTCCAGAGGGTAGTGAGGTCTGCACAACGCATCACCGGGGGCAAACTACCTGCCCTCCAGGACACCTACACCACCCGATGTTACAGGAAGGCCATAAAGATCATCAAGGACAACAACCACCCGAGCCACTGCCTGTTCACCCCGCTATCATCCAGAAGGCGAGGTCAGTACAGGTGCATCAAAGCTGGGACAGAGAGACTGAAAAACAGCTGCTATCTCAAGGCCATCAGACTGTTAAACAGCCACCACTAACATTGAGTGGCTGCTGCCAACACACTGACACTGACTCAACTCCAGCCACTTTAATAATGGGAATTGATGGGAAATGATGTAAAATGTATCACTAGCCACTTTAAACAATGCTACCTAATATAATGTTACATACCCTACATTATTCATCTCATATGCATACGTATATACTGTACTCTATATCATCTACTGCATCCTTATGTAATACATGTATCACTAGCCACTTTAACTATGCCACTTTGTTTACATACTCATCTCATATGTACAGTGCCTTGCGAAAGTATTCGCCCCCTTGAACTTTGCGACCTTTTGCCACATTTCAGGCTTCAAACATAAAGATATAAAACTGTATTTTTTTGTGAAGAATCAACAAGTGGGACACAATCATGAAGTGGAACGACATTTATTGGATATTTCAAACTTTTTTAACAAATCAAAAACTGAAAAATTGGGCGTGCAAAATTATTCAGCCCCCTTAAGTTAATACTTTGTAGCGCCACCTTTTGCTGCGATTACAGCTGTAAGTCGCTTGGGGTATGTCTCTATCAGTTTTGCACATCGAGAGACTGACATTTCTTCCCATCATCTGTTGATGAGTCTACGATACATAAAACACTAAACAAGAATGGTGTTCATGGGAGGACACCACAGAAGAAGCCACTGCTGTCCAAAAAAAACATTGCTGCACGTCTGAAGTTTGCAAAAGTGCACGTGAATGTTCCACAGCGCTACTGGCAAAATATTCTGTGGACAGATGAAACTACAGTTGAGTTGTTTGAAAGAAACACACACCACTATGTGTGGAGAAAAAAAGGCACACACCAACATCAAAACCTCATCCCCACTGTAAAGTATGGTAGAAGGAGCATCATGGTTTGGGCTGCTTTGCTGCCTCGGGGCCTGGACAGCTTGCTATCATAAACTTGGGAATTCATTTTTCCGTTGATCAAGACATTTTGCAGGAGAATGTAAGACTATCTGTCCACCAATTGAAGCTCAACAGAAGGTGGGTGATGCAACAGGACAACGATCCAAAACACAGAATTAAATCAACAACAGAATGGCTTCAACAGAAGAAAATATGCCTTCTGGAGTGGCTCAGTCAGAGTCCTGACCTCAACCGATTGAGATGCTGTGCTGTGACATGACCTCGAGAGCAGTTCACACCAGACATCCCTAGAATATTGCTGATCTGAATGTTTTGTGAAGAGGAATGGTCCAAAATTTCTCCTGACCATTGTGCAGGTCTGATCCGCAACTACAGAAAACGTTTGGTTGAGGTTATTGCTGCCAAAAGAGGGTCAACCAGTTAATAAATCCAAGGGTTCACATACTTTTCTCACCCTGCAGTGTGAATGTTTACACAGTGTGTTCAATAAAGACATGAAAATGTATCATTGTTTGTGTAGTATTAGTTTAAGCAGACAGTTTGTCTATTGTTGTGACTTAGTTGAAGATTAGATTAAATGTAATGACCAATTTATGCAGAAATCCAGGTATTTCCAAAGGCTTCACATACCTTTTCTTGCCACTGTATGGTTCAGCTAATGTCATGGGCCCTGGTCAAATGGTCCTCATCCCAAATGGCACCCTAAATAGGGCATTACATTTGACATGCCTACATAGTGCACTAGTTATGGGCCACAGTCAAAAGTAGTGCACTATGTAGGGAATAGGGTGCCATTTGGGATGCAGAGTGTGTGTTCAACCTCTCTCTCTCCCCCTCTACAGATCTCTGAGGCGGTGTATAAGCAGGTGTTGTCTCAGACCCAGGCTCAGTATGAGGCTTTAGTCCAGGCCTGTGAGGTTCAGACATCCCGTCTAGACACAGTGTTACGCACAGATATGGACCAGATAATCACCTCCAAGGAACACGTCAGCGGCAAGATCCGCGGTGAGAGACATGCACACACGGAACCCATAGAAAACACTCCTTACTGATATGTAGACTTCATCCACATCGGGACTAAAAGAGATCCTAATCAAATCACACTGTGTTAGTTCTCTCAACAATTGTACTTCTGCAGTCTTAGCGTCTGTAATGTCCATTGTTAGAGTGCCTACTATTTGTCATTTCTAGTGGTTTTGGTTTGTTGTGTACAGAGCGAAGGGCTTATTGGCACAGTAAAGCAGTAAGACCAGTTACTGGCTACATCCCAAATGGCACCCTATTCTCTACATAGTGTACTACTTTTGACCAGAGCCTTATGGGCCCTGGTCAAAAGTAGTGCACTATATAGGGAATAGGGTGGCATTTGGGATGCACAAATTGAGTAACACTACAGTATTAGACTATGGCATCATGTTACTAGTGAATTTCTATGGACAATTGCCACCAGAGGGATCCTGTACCGTAACTGACCCTCCCTTTCCCTCTCACATTTCAAACTTTGACTCTGTTTCTTTACTCTCTCCCACTTTTCTCTCTCTCTTCCCTTACTCCCATCTCTTTCTTTACCTCATCTTAGTTCTCTCTCTCATGCTCTTGTCTGCCTGCTTGTTTTAACCCTAATGCATCTTTCACTATTTTATTCTAGCACCGTCACCATTCCACCTAAACAGAAAAAGGGCACTTTTTTTTCTTTCTTGTGATTTGTTTCCCATGGAGCCAGTGTTGAAGGACTGCATTCCTTAGATGTCACTGGAGTCCAATGTTCACTTTATACCACTGGTACACTTAAGACCGGGCTCAGGGCTCACAGGTCCACTATGTGATGGAGGAGCGGCATCTATTGAGGAACTTTAAATGTCTTTCAACTTTCGATTTGGTTTAACGTTGGACCAGAGCAAACTAACCAGAGCTAGCTAACAGGCTTGTGTGCGCAGAGCAGCACTAAAATGAAAAACAACGTCTTACCTTTTTGTAGTTCATAAATCCAATGTGAAACGTGATAACTATAGTATCCTTAACTAGCATTGAAAGAAGTTAATACATTCTTTTTAACATCTCTCCCTAATTTCTGAATCAGGCTTGTAAACGTTGTCAGGAGGGTACTGTAATCTATGTAACGTTGTCAGGCGGCTACAGTAATCTATGTAATGTTGTCAGGAGGGTACTGTAATCTATGTAACGTTGTCAGGAGGGTACTGTAATCTATGTAACCTTGTCAGGAGGGTACTGTAATCTATGTAATGTTGTCAGGAGGGTACTGTAATCTATGTAATGTTGTCAGGAGGGTACTGTAATCTATGTAACCTTGTCAGGAGGGTACTGTAATCTATGTAACGTTGTCAGGAGGGTACTGTAATCTATGTAACCTTGTCAGGAGGGTACTGTAACCTATGTAACGTTGGCAGGAGGGTACTGTAATCTATGTAACGTTGTCAGGAGGGTACTGTAATCTGTAACGTTGTCAGGAGGGTACTGTAATCTATGTAAAGTTGTCAGGATACTACAGTAACATATGCTTCAGTGTGGAGGGGCAGGTAACCTACACACACAGTAGCAAAGATTTCCAGCTGGCAGGCAGACGCTGGAATAAGTTTCTGAGTGACAGTGAGGGCTTTGCGTAGGCGCTTTGTTAGGAGTTTTGTGTGACTGGGGAAAAAATGCCCGGAACGTAAAATAACGTTATTAACCAGTTTCCATGCTTATAAAATAACGGCTTTGTTCCGGAACAGTATAGATCACTTTCGGTTCGAGTTCTGTTCCTCAAATAATGTCATTATTTTTAGTGTTCTGTTCCCTGAGCCTGTTCCCACCCTTGCTTTCCTCCGAACTTTTCAGTCTGGTGCCTTTGGGTAAGCCGAGACAAGGCTTTCTGGAATCTAACTTTAAATTATGAAACGCCAACCGCGTACCTTTGTTTGTCCTCTGGAGTTGCATGCCTTTCTTTGTTTGCAGAAATACATACTTTTTCATTAAAAGTTAATCAAATACCACTGACTTTTTCCTTGTTGAGATTCAATTGCCACATGCGCATTTGCACTGAGTTGAAATCTTAGAGCAACACCAATGAGCAAACAGTTGGTGGTTGTATTTGATTAACGTTTATTAGAAAGGTATGGTTTCAGCAAACAGAGGCACGTAACTACAAAGGGGGCCATTTCATAATTTGTATTTTTTTAAAGTATTGACTTTGGGCGAAACGGAGTCAGAGCTAGATTCCACAAAGCCTGGTCTCGTATCCACTCCATTGTGTGTGGAGTTTAGGCTGCTAGGTAATGCTCTGGGTAATACTGTGGTCTGGAAGTGTGGGTGTTTACTATCTACTGACCACCATGGTGACTAACAGTACTCCCCAATGTCTCCCCACTCTGTAGCTCTGGTGTTGCCCAGGGCAGGGCAGCTCCTGCGGGGCAGCGTCCAGCCCTTCCTCAGCTCCATCCTGGAGGCCCTGATGGAGCCCACCAGCCGAGGCTTTTCCGAGGTCCGAGACGTCTTCTTCAGAGAGCTGGTGGAGGTCAGCAAGAACACGCTCAACGGAGGGGGCAAGGACAAACTGGCGGAGGTGAGTGGACCACCGGACTGGACACACCAGAGGGGTTCGCAGGGACCCTGGGGGATTGTCTTTGGTGCCAAGTCCTCATCCCTCTGTCTGTCTGTCTTTAACCCCCGCTCCTTCTCTCGCTCCCCTACCCTTTCTCTCTCTACCTACCCCCACCTCTTTCTCATTCGCTCCCTCTCTCGCCGTCTTTCCCCTCGCCCCTTTCACCATCACTCTCTCGCTCTCAGCACATGGAGAAGATCTCTATGCTGGCGTTCCACCCGGTGAAGATGCAGAGCTGCTATGAGAAGGTGGAGCAGCTGAATCTGGAGGGACTGCAGCAGAGGTTTGATGTGTCAAGCCCCTCCGTGTTCATCCAAAGGGCTCAAATCCTCATGAGAGAGGTGAGACCTTAACCCACAAATCCCACCATCTAGTAGGCATAGTGGGCATGGATGTGCCCTGCCACACCAAACTACCAACACTTTAGTTTTCTGAAGCTCTGATGCTGTGTTCATAACAAAGTGGGAAGGTGGTAATTTCTAGTTGTGAAGTAGTAAATACGAGTTGGATGCATTCACTTGTTTTGAACTTGTTGAGAAATGCTAATTGGCAAATGGCAAACAAGTGTGCCAACCATAAAATAAAAGTACAGCTGTCATGAGCTACGTTAGATCAGTCGGAATGCCGCAATCACTTATGTCCTCTCTCCTCTGTAACAGCAAATGGATAATGCTGTATACACGTTTGAGAATCTGCTCCACCAGAGTCTAGAGGGAAAGGTCCAGGGAGGAGAGGACCTGTGTAAGACCATCCACTGCTGTCAAGACAGAGTTCTTAAGGTTCGTTAGTTAGTCTGAGGGTGGATTAGGATGAAGGCGAATGACTGGATTGATTGAATGGATGAATAGATTCGCCCTCAATACGGTTGCAAAATTCCAGTTACTTTCCAAAAATTCCAAGGTTTTCCCGAAATTCTGGTTGGAGGATTCAATATTTCCCACCTGATACCGGGAATATTCCCATCAGGAGGCCGGAAAACCTGGGAATTTGGGAAAGGTTATGGAATTTTGCAACCCTTGCCATCACGGATCAAAGAGTCTAAGGTCTTGTGTCTTTATCCCTCTCTGTCCCTGTCAGAAATATGACTATGACAGTAGCACGGTGCGTAAGAAGTTCTTCAAAGAGGCCCTGCTACAAATCATCATCCCCTACATGCTGAAGCAGCTCTCTCCCTCCTTCGATCAGGTGAGGCTCACTGAATATAGTGATACCCCTCAGACTTTAGCCACCCGTATGGAGCCCTATAACCTCTGGTCAAGAGTAGTGCACTATATAGGGACTGGGGTGCCACTTGGGACGTTGTCTATGTTAAGTGCATTCGTCTGTAACCTCTCATCTCCTACCTCTCAGGACCTCCCTCGCTTCCAGGAGTTGATCTTTGAGGACTTCTCCCAGTTCATCCTGGTGGAGAACGTGTTTGAGGAGGTAGTGCTGCAGTCTGTCACCAAGGACATCATGATGGGTGAGTGGTGGACACGCATGGAGACACTGGCCTGGCGTAGACTAGATAATTGGAGAGTCCTTCTAGGCCCATATTCACAAAGCATCTCAGAGTACTGAACAAGATTATATGGTCATCTTAGATCAGCAGTGCTGTTCTGAGGTGACTGTTGATATGGCCCTGATGTAAATGTGATACAAATGGACTGTTAGCATGGTAGTGATTCTATGTTTGCCTACAGCTGTGAAAGAGGCGGCAGTCCAGAAGAAACACAACCTGTATAGAGACAGCATGATCCTAACCAACAGCGACCCGAACCTCCACCTGCTGGGGGAGAACCCCTCGGTGGACTGGGCCACCCAGTTCAGGGGTGGGAATGAGGAGCCTGAGGGGGCCCTGGGAGGAGGCGGCCAGTCCAGCAGGAGGCGTAGGCAAGTGGTCTCCATGATCCAGCTGGACGAGATGGGTCCACTGCCCTACGAGTCATGCCTGGAGGTGCCGGGGGTGGACTTCATCCCCGAGGAGGGAGAGATTGAGGAGGTGGAGGTTAAAGCTCAGGAGCCCAAGGAGCAAAAGACCCCCACGGAACCTGATTCTCCAGACAGCGTGCAGGAGATCTGTTACCACAGCAAACCAATGGTGGAGATGATTGTCTCGGCTTCAGAGGAGGACTTAGCTGTTCTCACCAATGGGACAGGGACGCTGACGCTGGAGGATGGGAAGGAGGAGGAGGTGACACTCATCACCACCGTGGTGGAGGAGATGCACAGGAAGTCACCACAGTTGATGAGCGCCCCACAGGAAGTGAACGAGCAGCTGGTAGAAACAGGAAGTCCATACCAGGAAGCTGGGGGGGGGCTTCAGGAAAAGGGGGAGGCAGCTATTGAAGGCAAAGTGGAGGAAGACGAGGCGGCCATCAAGAACGCCATACAGGAAATAGAGATAGCGGTACAGGAAGAGGATGGAGAGAGGATAACTGAGTGTGCCGTAGACTCTGATGCAGAGCTGGCCCCGCCATTGGTCGACTCCAGCCCCTCGGGGCATGATGACGGAGGCTTCCAGACGCCTACCAATGAGGCCTTGAATGAGGGCAAAGCTCAGCCAATCCTGGATGCTCTGAAAACAGAGGACACTGTAGTCGACCCAGGAGAGGTGTTGGTGGTTTTAGAGCCGGGAGACACTGCACTTCACAACGAGTGAGACCGGGGAGGACTTCACTGAGAAAACAGCAGAAGGCGAGACAGAAATTGTATATAAGATTTTGAATGGGAGGACAAGGGAGCAAAAAACCTTTCATTTTAGTCGGTGTTAACTGATCATTCCTGACCCCTCAGCATTGTTTTTCTGGTTTATATTCCGTACAGTCACATCTACAACAGTGGCTTATTTAACTGTGACTTCCAACCTCTCATCTGGAGTCATGTTTGTCCAAGTTTAATTTCTCTTAATTGTACATTTTATTTTACTCTATTCCTCAAGCTTTTGTGTGTGACACTGAACCCCAGGTATCTGCTGCATTATCCTTAGATTGTGTGGTCACTAAGGCATTTAAATAATTTAAGTCAGAATTGGATAAGGGATGTGGGGAGATTTGTGGATGCAGAAGATACACATTACACTACAGAGGCCTATCTGCAAGGGCCCTAAGGATATGTTCAGAGATGCATGACAGATAGTTATAACTATGGTTCATGGGCAGTCACACACCCACTGGTCATTATATGTCCTTTTATTCAGCAGTAGGGGGCACTGTAGGCAGGCGGTTGACGCAAACAGTCTGGCATGTCATCCTACGGAAATGGACACTGTTGTGTATAACATATCATTATAGAGATGTAGCTGTCATTGTATTCAGGGTCTGGGAGCACTGCTTTTTAACATGTTTTTACATGGACTTAAAAACTTGTATAAAACCAGGCAGACATTTTGTCTTGAATAAATGTATGTTGGGCCTCCTTTTCAACCATTATTTTATTATTTTCACAAGTGGCCTTATTGTTTCAACACTATATTTTTACAGTCCATGACTTCAGCATGAAATGGCACTTGCTTATGGACTTACTTTCTATGTATGTTAGTCCAACCCTTTAGTGTGAGGGGAACTGCTCAAACGGTAGCAGTCACTACAGTCGTATTATAGATGCTAGAGGTCCCATGTCGGCTACAGTGCTACTGAAATGCCACCGTCATAATTATGATGACAGTTGTTACTAAAGGGACTTTCTCTGCTGATAACTTTTATTGACTGTGACGCATCAGCAGAATCTCATTGAGATCGAATGCTCAGTCTGCGTGTGGGAGGTCTGGATGACTGACGGCAGGCTATGCTCCTTGTCATGAAGAGGCCTCTGTCAGTCGCTTCTGGCCAAACAAAGGGAATCATGGGAAATTAACCAAGTCATTTCCTCCACTCTTTTAAATGAGGGAAATCAAATGTATTATTTCCTAAACTATCAATGCTATGTTTATGGAAACTGTATATTTGAGGCACATTGTTCTTAAATCAGACTTAATCCGTTTGTAGCCTTGAGGAAAATATTTCCATGTAACTCCAGGACTTAAAGGGTTAGTTCACTCAAAGTGCTTCGGTTTCCTTCTTCTTATTTATGACACATACTGTGGTGATCAATGCACCAGCCTCTGCTATATTCTTATTTTATATGTAAAGCTCCATGCAAGACCTTTTTATTGATTGTGTTTAGCTATATGTATGACTGGGTATAGTTGTATGGATTAATAAATAAGTTGATTTTATGGTTTTCCTATTGAGCATCTGTATCTCTAAACTAAAATGCATTTTCAAATCAATTAGATCATATTTGATTTTCTGAAAATTCTTAGTTGGTGGTATTTATTGATCATTAGAATAAAATGACACTAAAACAACAGTAAGCACATGTCTACATGGGTATTTCTCAATAGGGACTTTTTAAACAAAACCACTTTAGAAGCCTTGTATGAGTAGTCCGTTATCTACTTTCAGTTGACATTATAGATCAATTGGGCATTGAAAAAAAAAAGTGTTACATTCCTCCATGTTTTCAAACTAGGCTACTGGATAATTCAACAGAAAATAGCTCATTAAAATGAAAATATTCATCTGTTTATTTGATATAAAAGGCACCAAATGGTTGGTTTCTCTACAGTGGCTCTCTTGCAAATGATTAAAAAACACAACATGACCCAGATGCTGTTCTCCTCTGTATTTCAGAGGAATAGAACAATCTGTTTCCCAATGAGCCTGACATGCAGCATCTATGGAGTTTACAATACTCCATCACATGCTTCTGTGCTGTCAAGATGGCAATTCCTCAATGTTGTCTTGTGACTAGAGTGCTGGCTGGAAGTCTGACCTTGGAGTGAAATGGTAGAATGACAAACCTTAGGTCAGGGCTGCCCAACCCTCTTCCTGGAGATCTAGTCCTGTGGGTTCAGTCCAACCCTAATTTAAACACACCTGATTCTACTAATTAGCTGCTCAACAAGACCTTAACCAGCTGAATCAGATACTCTAAAGGTTGGACTGAAAACCTACAGGACAGTAGATTTCCAGGAAGAGGGTTTGGCAGCCCTGCCTTAAGTCAAGTAACCACAGGTTGACAACATTGAACACGGGCCCTGTAGCTACTCACGGGCCCTGTAGCTACTCACGGGCCCTGGTCAAAATGATGACTGTGGATGTGTAGTACATAGTAACAGTTGCCTTGCTTGAACACAATGTAAAACTTCATAAAACTTTGATAAAAAGGTATCATGGCTCAATCACTCCTACTATGCTGTACTCTGTGTACATCTGTGTCACTATATGGAAGTCTCCATCTTGCTTTTTAATTAAGATCATGTATAAGTAGGGAAGAAGTACTGGAACAACCTTCCACTTCGGGTAACTTGATAAGCGACACAGTCACAGGGAGATCTATTGCACATCAGTCATAATGACATACACCATGGGAGTTTCTACGATATGCTCTTCAGATCAAATCTTTGACCAACAGGTATGGGATAGCTAGTCCCTGTAGCTCTATAGTCCAGGAAAAGAACTTTCGATTCCATTGTTTGATCAGATTTGACTCAGTAGTGGGAACCATATGAAGTAGCCCAGGACCGAGCCCAAGATGACCCCTAGGAAGATCCAGGTGTTGTAGGACATGACACACAGCATCAGTATGTAGCCCAGAGTCACCTGCAGGATGTGCATGGCTGTCTGGATACCATGGAGACGCCATCTGGTGGAGAGGAGACAGAAGAGTAATATACTCCCAAGTCGGTATTCAGGTCATAAGGAATTTCCCCTCGACAATCACCAACAAATTGGGGAAAACATTGACCCCCACTGTAAAAGAGCCAACTGTCAAAGTTGTTATACAGAAATAACAAAACATGCCGAAAAGCTTCTGTGTTGTTCAATGTACATGTAATTAGGTTAAAAAAATGTCAACCTACGGGTTGCAATGCTTCCATGTAGGGAAATGTAGCCTGCTAGAAGAGCCCTGTTGCTTCGGGATATTCAGTGGGAAATGTAGCCTGCTAGAAGAGCCCTGTTGCTTCGGGATATTCAGTGGGAAATGTAGCCTGCTAGAAGAGCCCTGTTGCTTCGGGATATTCAGTGGGAAATGTGGGGACCCGGTGTCCAAGTAAGCTACACATAGCTGTGTGTGTGAAAAACATTTCATCACAGGCAAGACATTTAACTTGTTTAGTCTAAACTAACTCCACTCACTACTTGTAGCTGTGTAGACGGTTTGCTTGTGTTGTTCTTGGCTAGCTTAATGTTTCAGTTGGTAGCTAGCACTCTTGTGGTTGCTAGCGCCATCATGAAAAGGGGCATGAGGGAAGTCCTAACATTATGTTTTTCTAAGTAGTGAGAATGCGCGGGAGCAGGCAAAGTTTTGCTGCGAGCTAATGGGATAACCTAGGTAACCACAGGTTGTTTTCCACACAGGCGGACAAGGAACACAACAGTCCATCTAATACAACTGGGACTGCTGCAGTACTCTCTCTGGAGTCATTATATAGAGGTGCACAGTTCAGGTTCTCATGGGTCTAATTATCAGCTGTTATTTATTCATAATTTATCAGTACATTATGTAGGCATGGGAAACCAGGTGCATGTGTAAATCAATCAAATGTATTTATAAAGCCCTTTTACATCAGCCTAAAACCCCAAACAGCAAGCAATGCAGAAGTAGAAGCATTGTGGCTAGGAAAAACTCCCTAGAAAGGAAGGAATTTAGGAAGAAACCTAGAGAGGAACCAGGCTCTGAGGAGTGGCCAGTCCTCTTCTGGCTGTTCCATAGCTGCAGACAACAGTTTAAACTGAAGCAGGAGCACGACCAGGTGGACTGGGGACAGCAAGGAGTCATCAGGCCAGTTAGTCCTGAGGCATGGTCCCAGGGCTCAGGTCCTCCAGGAGGGAAGGGAGTGAAATGGCTAGCTAGCTAGATTTTTTTCAATCTGTGTCCTTGAAGTAGTAGTTTCCCTTGCTCTGCAAGGGCGGTGGCTTTTGTGGAGCAATAAGTAACGATGCTTTGTGGGTGACTGTTGTCTGTGGTTCGAGCCCAAGTTGGGGCAAGGAGATGGATGGAAGCAATACTGTTACACATGCGCACTCTTGACAATTTGTGAAGCAGTAGATTTAAGCCAGCATCCCTGGAACATGTTACAGAGAACGACATGGGCTCCAGTGTGAATCCTACCTGTTCATGGGGGAGGGAGTGGGAACAGCCTGTTCCGTGGGGGCCAGAGAAGACTCTGACAGGCTACTGGCAAACACAGCGCTGCTTCCCTGGCAGTCTGAGGAGTGGAGGGGAGGGGGGAAAGGCCTTGGGAAGGCTGGCTGAGTGGGCTGCTTTAAGGGCTTTCCCAGCTGGACCTTCCACACCTTCAGCAGCTCGTAGAACACCGTCAACAGGAGGACCACAAACACAGACAGCACCATCCCTGCAAACACATTGACAACAGAGCTTATCATGGCTGACAGCAATAATGTTCAGAGACCACAGCTCGGTCTGGAACTATAAAGTTGAAGTTGGAAGTTTACATACAATTTAGCAAAATACATTAACTCGGTTTTTCACAATTCCTGACATTTAATCCTAGTAAAAATTCCCTGTCTTAGGTCAGTTAGGATCACCACTTTATTTTAAGAATAAATGTCAGAATAATAGTAGAGAACTATTTATTTCATCACATTCCCAGTGGGTCACAAGTTTACATACACTCAATTAGTCTTTGGTAGCATTGCCTTTAAATTGTTTAACTTGGGTCAAACGTTTTGGGTAGCCTTCCACAAGCTTCCCACAATAAGTTGGGGGAATTTCGGCCCATTCCTCCTGACAGAGCTGGTGTAACGGAGTCAGGTTTTTGGGCCTCCTTGCTCACACACGTTTTTCAGTTCTGCCTACAAATTTGGGGCAAATTTTCTGTAGGATTGAGGTCAGGGCTTTGCGATGGCCACTCCAATACCTTGACCTTGTTGTGTTTAAGCCATTTTGCCACAACTTTGGAAGTATGCTTGGGGTCATTGTCCATTTGGAAGACCCATTTGCGACCAAGATTTAACTCCCTGACTAATGTCTTGAGATGTTGCTTCAATATATATCCACAGAATTTTCCTTCCTCATGATGCCATCTATTTTGTGACGTGCACCAGTCCCTCCTACAGCAAAGCACCCCCACAACATGTGGCTGCCCACCCCATGCATCACGGTTGGGATGGTGTTCTTCGGCTTGCAAGCCTCCCCCTTTTTCCTCCAAACATAACGATGGTCATTATTGCCAAACAGTTATATTTTTGTATCACCAGACCAGTGGACATTTCTCCAAAAAGTACGATCTTTGTCCCCATGTGCAGTTGTAAACCGTAGTCTGACTTTTTTTAATGGTGGTTTTGGAGCAGTGGCTTCTTCCTTGCTGAGCGGCCTTTCAGGTTATGTCGATATAGAGCTCGTTTTACTGTGGATAGATACTTTTGTACCTGTTTCCTCCAGCATCTTCACAAGGTCCTTTGCTGTTGTTCTGGGATTGATTTGCCCTTTTCACACCAAAGTACGTTCATCTCTAGGAGACAGAACGCGTCTTCATCCTGAGTGGTATGACGGCTGCGTGGTCCCATGGTGTTAATACTTGAGTCCTATTGTTTGTACAGATGAAAGTGGTACTTTCAGGCATTTGGAAATTGCTCCCAAAGATAAACCAGACTTGTGGAGGTCTACATTTTTTTTTCTAAGGTCGTGGCTGATTTATTTTGATTTTCCCATGATGTCAAGCAGAGAGACACAGTTTGAAGGTAGGCCTTGAAATACATCCACAGGTACACCACCAATTGACTCAAATTATGTCAATTAGCCTATCAGAAGCTTCTAAAGCCATTACATAATTTTCTGGAATTTTCCAAGCTGTTTAAAGGCACAGTCAATTTAGTGTATGCAAACTTCTGACCCTGGAATTGTGATACAGTGAATTATAAAAGTGAAATAATGTGTCTGTAAAAAATTGTTGGAAAAATTACACAAAGTAGATGTCCTAACCGACTTGCCAAAACTATAGTTTGTTAACAAGAAATTTGTGGAGTGGTTGAAAAACAAGTTAATGACTACAACCTAAGTGTAGTACTGTACAGACTACAACAGTGACCTAATCTAAGAATGTAAAAAATCAGTACATCCATCACTTGGGGCCCAATTGAAACATATCTAAAATATCTCATTTGCAAGAAGTTCATTTGTTGTGCCCGAAACACACTGCAGGGTGAAGGGGGTAAACTGGGCATTCACATTACAATGAGGTCACCCTTCCCAAAAAATATTGAAGTTTTAAAACTGTAGTAAAAGTGCAGTAACTGCAATATTTTGGATACAGTAAGTACAGAATAAATGCAGTGTACTGCAGTTGAACTGCAGTAAAAAATAACTTTTTGGATGCATTATTTGCAGCATACTGCAGTTATAGTGTACTTTGACTGCCAGACAAACAGGTTCTGAACTATATGATTTACTGTGTAGATTCTCCTGAGGGCACAGGCCTGTCATCAATGTTAGCCTACCTGCGGGTCCGTGCACATCCCAGAAGTCAAACAGCAGCGTCACTCTACTCCCTGCCTCGAAGGTCATCTGTATGAGAAAAGAGAACCATATAAATACAATAAAGAACAGCAACATACAGGCAAGGCAGCAGACCAGATCTGGGACCTGTGCAGCAAATCCTTAACCAATAAACAGTGGTTACATCAACAAAATGTCAAATATATAAATGTACAAAATATTTTTTGCTTAGTCAGGTGGATAATGACAACACAGGAACGTGCTTTGTCGGTGTTACCCAAACTCTGCCAGACAGATGCAGTCCTGTTAATATGTCACCTGTCCAATAGTCCTCCATTGAAATGCCTAATCATAGGAGCTGATCATGCACAATAAAGAATGTACTGTATGTGAGGCCATGATGTGGACTTCATTATTATACCACGTGAAAGCAATTTGATTTCCTCTTACCAGAGCTTCAGCTAACTCATTCTCTCCTTACATCTTGGGGAAGTATACAAAAGTTGGGCCCGGTTTCCTGATGCACAGATCTGGAATTTAGGTTTACGATTGGTTTATGATGCATCTTTCTTTCCAACAACAGCCCAAGATGTAACATGCATTTCCCAACACACCAAGCAGAGACAACATTTGTTAAGTTCATCGTAGAGGCATGTGTCGATACTGATAGGATCGAAAGAATGGAAGCACTGCTCTCGGATCAGCGTTCTCCCTTTTAAATCTTACCTTAATATTCAAATTATTCCACAATAGTGACAACGAATCATCTCCTTAGAGAGATATCAAGTATTGAGGCGGCATATTCTAACCACCTATAATAATGCACAATATTTTTTGGGCTCCTGAGTGGTGCAGTGGTCTAAGGCACTGCATCTCAGTGTTAGAGGTAACACTACAGACCCTGGTTCGATTCCAGGCTGTATCACAACCAGCTGTGATCGAGAGTCCCATAGGGCGGTGCACAATTGGTCCAGCGAAGTTAGGGTTTGGCTGGGGTAGGTCATCATTGAAAATAAGAATTTATTCTTAACTGGCTTGCCGAGTTACAATTTTAAAATAATAATAAACTAAATCAAGATTTGGCACATCATTCTGCACGTTACACATCATTAAATATATTGTACCGACCCTGGGTTTATAAACTCAGAACTCGACCCTGGGTTTATAAGCTCAGAACTCGACCCTGCCGCACGAGTACACTTTTGCGGCACAGTCGATAGCGCGCCGGACCTCGGGCTTGAAGGTCGAGGGTTCGAGACCTGCTCCCTGCTGTTTCACTACACTGGTGTCAGAGGTGATCGGACCTTGCATCCACGACAGTACGTGTGCTTGGCTGGTGAGCGCGTTCCTGAAAGACGTAGAGTCGCAAGCTAGCGCGAGGACGCGCTCATTTAAAGGAGGGAGTAGTGTAACGCCTAAGCGCGGAGCTACCTGCTCCCTGCCTATTTCAGTACAATATTGAGGCAAAACATTTGCCTAAAGACAAAAACTTACAAATAGCTAAATAAAACTATTGAAATATATAGGTCTATGTAGCCTATACTGTATTTATATTTTAATACAGTTCTCGGTTTTATATCCTTTGTTATGCAAAGAAAATTGTAATTTTGCATGTTTAGTTTCTTGGCAGGTTTCCACTGACCCAGGTTTATTTGGCATAAATAAATTGGGACATGTGTAATGGAAATGACAGTCTACAGCAGAAATGTTCTAAAGATCAACATGTTTATCCATTCGACAGGGGTGTATTTTTCTTTTGTCAATCTTTTTGTCAAACTGCAAGTTTCACCATGGCACGAACCGTGGGGATACATTGGCACATAATTATTTGAAAGTGGCAAATTATTTGATGACTTTCGCGGGCTACCTGAGCCATGAAACCGATAGGTGGGAGGTCATTACAGGCTGTCGCCAACATATTAATGCGCAATTTGCCTGAATGGGTCATGGAAACACTTATTTGACACCGTAGGTGTTTTTGTTTTTGTGTGTGACGTCACTACACCTAGCTGTTTTTATCTACAAGATAGTTCAATGTAAATGCATCCTAGCAGGCAATTGTCGCATCCATTTTCCATGCAAACTTTCTTAATGTCGACAAGAAACCCCTGGACAGGGTCATGGAAACATACTGTATCTAGTGTCAAAGAAAGACAGAACTATCTTGATTTTGTGTTTAGCCCAGATCTGTGTATGTGACACAGAAAGGCAAAAAAGCATCTAACGATGTAGCTGTTTACGAGTGGACTGGTTTGAGGCAATCGTAAAATAACCAGCGGCAGGGTAGCCTAGTGGTTAGAGGGTTGCAAGTTTACAAAATTCAAAATCCCCAAACTGACAAGGTACAAATCTGTAGTTCTACCCCTGAACAGGCAGTTAACCCACTGTTCCTAGTCCGTCAATTGCTCTTACTTAGTAAGCAAGTAACGTAGCCTTAAAATACTTTTGGGGAAACAGCCCCGTACAATCTCAAAACATTTCCTTACCTGCCCCTCTACCTACCTTTGTCAGGTTTAGCATTTTTTTTTAAAGGGTGTCTGTCTTCCAATCTAATCCAATAGACCAAATCGTTTGTGGCAATTAATGACAGAGGCCACGTAATGCTTGGAGTAAACATATGCTCATTTCACGGACACAGCATTAGGCTACTATGGAAAACCGCCCAGCGTTCCCTCATGAGCTAATATCAGACGGTTCTCTCAGACTCGCTATTGAAACAAGCATGACTATGAAGACGGTATATTCTGAATCGGGTGGATGGAGAATAAACCAAACCTTAATTTATTTTATTTTTTAATCAATACGAGTTCGGATTTCAATATTTGATAGTTCTTACACAAAGTGTGCCATGACTATGATAATGATATATTCTGAATTATGGAGGATGGACAAAAATCCACAGCTTTTTTTGTTTTTGAAATGTATTTAATTTTTTTATTCTGGCTTTAAAAATCTTCAATAGCTCGGGTGGATGGAGAATAATCCACACCTTCATTCATTCACAAAGCATGCCATGACTATGAAAATTATATTTCCTTAAATCGGTGGGTGGACTCTTAACTTTTCCAAGCACTGTTCATGATACAAACTGTTCACACCCCTCTTGTTGGTGGAGAGAATTTTGCAGGTTTAAACCTTATTTTCTGAAATTATACACATCTTGTCACAGGGCGCAAAGAACATTTTGCAGTTTTAAAGATCATTTTATGGCAATTCTATACATTTTGCCATGTCTAATGTGTATTCATGTTATATTTGAGTGACTACAACATTACAACAATATCTATGGGGGGGAATATTTAAAAAACGTTAGCTGACATGGGCTAGTATAAATAGCTCTCCAATGTATGCAATGACTACTAACATGACAAGAGGAACTGAGGAACCCAATTTCTAAATTGCACCTTTTACATTCTACCATTGCAACTTTCAAGAGTAAATTTAAAGCCGGGCTGAGTTCCTTTAAAAAAAAACTGTATTTTAGGGGGGACAAATCAAAGTTAACACATTGAGGTCTAGGCGAAGAAACTACTTACCGACATGATTTATCAACTTGAGCAGACAAATACGAATTTTATGGGGGAATCCTCAGGTCCTTCGACTCCCCATCACAGAAGACAGCGAACTGCAGACATTTTTTTTCTCAGTAATTTAGCTGCGTTCCACTTATACTTGTTTTGATCGTAGGGCTGGCTGTAGGCTACCATCAACAGCATGAGTCCGCCCCCATGTGACGTTAAATATCGCATGGGCATATGGTAAATGGAGTCTCGTGCCCATTATACAATTACGTGCTGGAGGCAACTATGCGTATGCAGTATCTGTATATACACTACAGGTATAATCAAGTAATAATGCATATATAAAAAGATAGGTACAATGCAGTGTTGTTTTAAAAGACTGGAGGAATTCATGTTTATTCAAGTTAAAAACTACGGATCGGATACATTGTAATTCAATATTATGCTCATAACTAGTAAGAATGTAACTTTAAAAAACAATATCACTCGCCATGTTATCGTGATACAGACGTAATAATGTTTTCATTTTACTTCCGCCGCCTTAACCAATAGAATCAAGAGGCACTCTCAGTATCCAGCTTGTCATGGGTTGTTGAGTAGCTAGCTAGGAAAGTAACGTTAGCTAGCCAAAGAAGCACCAGAGAAACTGAGCACAGTCTGATTTCCGAAAATAGTACTCTCGCTGGTGTTTCATCGACGGTTTGGTTGAAATACCCGTTTTGGGTCGGGAGACCCGGCGTTGTTCGTGAGACTGGGACTGACACGGAAGAATAGGGATATTTGTGTTGCAATACGAAAGAAGAAACATCACCACCGGCGTTCAGTCTTGTTTGATAATTAGCTAGCTAACTAGCTGCTAGCCAGCAAGCAAGCTGACCTAATGGCGATTCTCCCTGTTCTTTGGAGTATACGCCTGATTATAGAATGGGAACTCTCATTAGTAGTGAACACAAGGAGCTTCGTGTGTGATTCGAAGTATATGGACATAGCTACTATCTAGCTAGCAAGTTGGCTAGGTACACGTCTACTGTACAGATATTCAACTGGTTCACTTGTTAAGCCAGCTAGCTAATTAATTATCCTGAGCTGCCAGAGGTAACATGCCTTGTCATTGTGTACATATCAAGTAACCTGTTGGTTGTTGACAGTTGCTATCCCGTAAGAAAAAACGTTGCAGTATAACTGCAGTTAAAGAGCTATATAACTGCAGTATAATGCAAATACTGCGTCCCAGTTTTGTTTTTAACTGCAGTGATTTTGCAGTGTAACTACTGTTACAGTGCAGTACACTGCAGTTATTCTGCAGTTACTACGTCCTAAATACCACAGTCTACTGCAGTTACTGCACGTTTACTGCCGTTTCAAAACGGCAATCTTTTTTTGTAAGGTATGGTTAATTGTTGTCAATTAGCCATTTTGACAACTAGCTTGATAGCTAAACCCATCAACTGTAGTGGAGACAGCCAGTTGTCAACTTTATGAACTCTTGTTGCTTGTCCATGAGGCCACACCATGCAGAGGAAATGCATTGGATTATTTGATATTTCTGGGGTGTCATTGAGAGCACAGGAACACCTACTTGTGTACAGACCTGTCAAAGATTAAATGGGAGAAAAACTGTTTTGCCCACCACAGGGTTCTCCTGGCATTTCCATGATGCTGAGAGCCCTACTCCTCACAAGCCTTCTTAGCTGGGCCAATGGCCAAGAAGGTCTGACCATGTTGCCTGAAGAAAAGTCCAAAATCAGGTGAGATAAAAACCGTGTATGATCACACACTCCAGTATTACCCAATGCCCACCTCTACTGAGTGGCAAAGTCCATACTAAAAAGATGAAGGAACTAAATCATTAAACACACCATCACTATCTATCTGTCCACTTGTCTGTTAGAAATGACTTGGTTATGTTGATTTTGTATATTTCTTTCTGTTACAGGGACCAGATTGTTGAGATGTTTGATCATGCCTATGGCAGCTATATGGTAAGTCTGTGTCTGACCACGTAATTGCCACTTTCAACTACACTAAGCAAAGTTGAATGTTTCAACCTGTAGCTATTGTTGTCCATCTGTATTACTGACCATGTCAGGGCATGCTGCTGTTTATGGTTTCCAGTATTGCAATATTTTTTTCATGGCAAAATGAAAACACAAAGTAAAGAACTTTTTTGTCCTTTAATGTTATGTTAAATATTGTGTGATAGAGCTTGGAAAATATATAAATGAGACTCTGGATGACATCATAATGCTGTTTGTTTCCAACATTATGGCTGTTTTCCTGAAGAAGTCAAATCCGCTTGGTGTTTTGTTTCCTTGCCACGATTCTAACAAATATCGCAATACTGGTGTCGTCCCGGCCCTAGTTAATATTATGTTACTGCTCAAACAGCCTCTCTAACTTGACTGTGTGCCATACACTCGGCCTATACTTCTAAGTTCAAACCCGTGGAGACTGCTGAGGGGAGGACGGCTCATAATAATGGTTGGTATGGGATGGTATCAAATGTGGTTTCCATTGGTTGATACCGTTCCATTGACTGCATTCAAGCCATTACTATGAGCCGTCCTCCCCTCAGCAGCCTCCGCTGATTCAAACATTTAAACAAATGTTCCTCCTATTGAGTATGTGTACCGTACCCTGACTGTAGCCCCGTGCCCTGATTCTGCCACAGAAATATGCGTACCCAGCGGACGAGCTGATGCCTCTGAGCTGCAGGGGGAGGGTGCGTGGCCTGGAGCCCAACAGGGGAGACATCGATGACTCTCTGGGGAAGTGAGTATAACTGCACGGAAAGCCTCCTCACAACATGTGGTTTCTCTGCGTCTAACCTTTGTGGTGATTTTAGCTGTTTATCGGCTTACTTTTGTACTCAAAGGGGTCTCTTGATGTATAGAGAGAGACAGCCACTCAGCCAACTCGGTCTCACAATGGATTCATTATGTGTCTGTTATGTCATCCCCTGCACTGGTGGAGGGATGGGGGGCTAGGTAGAGAAAGATGTCCCATGTTTTTCAATATGTCATTTTCATAGGAAAAGGAAATGATTTGAGGTGTGTTGTGAAATCATGTGGGGAAAACCTAGCCTATATGAAAATACAAGGAAGGAACACATCAAGGGAATCCGACCTCTCTCTGATTCTTCCTTAAGACCTTGTAAAACACACTTAACTTGGAAACACAATAGACGATGAGACTACATGGTGAAGCTGACATGGCGCAGCATCCAGTTCCTCTGCTGTGCACTGCAGTATGCCATCCTCCTGACCTGGGTCATATTTATTAAGCACCAAATGTAAGAAAATGACTGAAACTGTTGTAAATATTTGCTATGGTGTGCTCTGATTCAGAGGGGTTCGGTTAAATGTGGAAGACACATTTCAAAGGTACATTTTGAATGCATTCAGTTGTACAACTGACTAGGTATCCCCCTTTCCTTAATGAATATAGCCCTGTTTTCTCTCTTAGGTTCTCCCTCACACTGGTCGACACCCTGGATACTTTAGTGGTGAGTGTCTTATCCTGTCTGTCTGGCTGTAAGTTTTTGAATCAGCTATAGGAACACCGATGTCTATAGAGAAATCAATGAGCAAATGGGATCCATTGTCCTGACAACCCCTCAGAGCCACACACATACAGTCAATGGCAGTATATTAAATGATTAGTCCTTCTTTCTTGCGTTTCTGGAAACCTTAGCAAAAAATAATTGAAATGTAGTAATTCACAGGAATTATTCAAATAGCTATGTGTTTTTAGGTAAGTATTTTTTTGCCTAAGTATAGAAACATTTATTTATTCTGTCTATTACCCTATTAACGCATTTGTTTTGTGCATGTGTCCAGGTGTTGAACAAGCTGGATGAATTTGAGGATGCAGTTAGGAGGACTTTGAGGGATGTCAGGCTGGACAATGATGTGGTGGTGTCTGTGTTTGAGACCAACATCCGAGTCCTGGGGTACGAACCTATACAATGCATTGTCTCACTACTACACAGAGCTTCACCAAGATTGTGTACGATACTGGTCCAAATGTCTTACTGACTTTATGATAAAATAACTATATGACTTCATAATATAGGGCTGACAGTATTTTTATATTGAGATTAATAGTAAATTGTCTGGGCATTGCCACGTGCTCACCACACCATCATCTTGCTGTCCCTACAGAGGCTTGCTGGGGGCGCATGTGATGGCTGACATGCTCCGTCAGCGGGGGGAGAGGATGCAGTGGTACAGAGATGAGCTGCTCCACATGGCCAAGGAGCTGGGCCACAGACTGCTGCCTGCCTTCAACACTACCAGTGGCCTTCCCTACCCCAGGGTAACACACCTCACTCAGTCTCCACGCTTCTGGTTTTCTCGGGACCTCTGGGTGCAAAACCTTGTTTATCAGAACTTCCACAATGTCACATGAACGGAAAAGTACCAGATGCAGGTCTAACCGGACTGTCCAGTCGAATATGAATAGAGGATTAAAAGTGATTCAAGATAGTAATAAGACTACAAAGCTATCTGACAATATGCATGTAGTACATTCAATATACTTACTTCTTGTCTGTTTGTTTCCAGGTAAACCTGAGGTATGGGGTCCTTAACCCCCTGTCACGCACAGGCACTGAGTCGGACACCTGTACAGCCTGTGCAGGCACCATGATTCTGGAGTTTGCTGCTCTCAGTCGGCTGTCTGGGGAGGCTGTGTTCGAGGTACATTAGTAATTCCAGTAATAATCGATAGTGTCTTGTATTTATTGGCCAGTGTGTATGAAGATGATAACCCTGTGTTTCTGTTTTTCACAGGAGCATGCTAGGAAAGCATTGGACGTCCTGTGGGAGAAGAGACAGAGAGGAAGTGACCTCGTGGGCACCGTCATCAATATCCACAATGGAGACTGGGTCCGCAGGGGTGAGCCAAAGATCCACTGTCACACACTCGGCCATGCAGAAAGTAGAGGTCGACCGATTAATCGGAATGGCCGATTAATTAAGTCCGATTTCAAGTTTTCATAACAATCGGTAATCAGCATTTTTGGACACCGATCATGTCCGATTACATTGCACTCCATGAGGAGACTGCGTGGCAGGCTGACTACCTGTAATGCGAGTGCAGCAAGGAGCCAAGGTAAGGTGCTAGCTAGCATTAAACTTATCTTGTAAAAAAACTATCAATCTTAACATAATCACTAGTTAACTACACATGGTTGATATTACTAGTTTATCTAGCTTGCCCTGCGTTGCATATATTTGATTCGGTGCCTGTTAATTTATCATTGAATCACAGCCTACTTCGCCAAACGGGTGATTTAACAAGTGCATTCGCGAAAAAAGTACTGTCGTTGCACCAATGTGTACATAAACATCAACGCCTTTCTTAAAATCAATACACAAGTGTATATATTTTTAAACCTGCATATTTAGTTAATATTGCCTGCTAATATGAATTTATTTTAACTAGGGAAATTGTGTCACTTCTCTTGCGTTCTGTGCAATAGAGTCAGGGTATATGCAGCAGTTTGGCCACCTGGCTCATTGCGAACTGTGTGAAGACTATTTCTTCCTAACAAAGACAGCCAACTTCACCAAACGGGGGGTGATTTAACAAAAGCGCATATGCGAAAAAAGCTCAATCGTTGCACAAATGTACCTAAAAATAAACATCAACGCCTTTCTTAAAATCAATACACAGAAGTATATCTTTTTAAACCTGCATATTTAGTTAAAATAAATTCATGTTCGCAGACAATATTAAACTAGGGAAATTGTGTCACTTCTCTTGTGTTCATTGCATGCAGAGTCAGGGTATATGCAAAAGTTTGGGCCGCCTGGCCGCCAACTAATTTGCCACCATTTTACGTAATTATGACATAACATTGAAGGTTGTGCAATATAACAGCAATATTTAGACTTATGGATGCCACCCGTTCTATAAAATACGGAACGGTTCCGTATTTCACTGAAAGAATAAATGTTTTGTTTTCGAAATGATAGTTTCCGGATCTGACCATATTAATGACCCAAGGCTCGTATTTCTGTGTATTATTATAATTAAATCTATGATTTGATAGAGCAGTCTGACTGAGCGGTGGAAGGCAGCAGCAGGCTCGTAAGCATTCATTCAAACAGCACTTTACTGCGTTTGCCAGCAGCTCTTCGCAATGCTTCAAACATTGCGCTGTTTATGACTCCAAGCCTATCAACTCCCGAGATTAGGCTGGCAATACTAAAGTACCTGTTAGAACATCCAATAGTCAAAGGTATATGAAAAGCAAATGGTATAGAGAGAAATAGTCATATAATAACTACAACCTAAAACTGGCTGGGCCACTCCAGGACCTTGATATGCTTCTTACGGAGCCACTCCTTAGTTGCCCTGGCTGTGTGTTTCGGGTCGTTGTCATGCTGGAAGACCCAGCCACGACCCATCTTCAATGCTCTTACTGAGGGAAGGAGGTTGTTGGCCAAGATCTCACGATACATGGCCCCACCCATCCTCCCCTCAATACAGTGCAGTCATCCTGTCCCCTTTGCAGAAAAGCATCCCCAAAGAATGATGTTTCTACCTCCATGCTTCACGGTTGAGATGGTGTTCTTGGGGTTGTACTCATCCTTCTTCTTCCTCCAAACACAGCGAGTGGAGTTTAGACCAAAAAACTTTATTTTTGTCTCATCAGACCACATGACCTTCTCCCATTCCTCCTCTGGATCATCCAGATGGTCATTGGCAAACTTCATACAGGCCTGGACATGCGCTGGCTTGAGCAGGGGGACCTTGTGTGCGCTGCAGGATTTTAATCCATAGTGTATTACTAATGGTTTTCTTTGAGACTGTGGTCCCAGCTCTCTTCAGGTCATTGACCAGGTCCTGCCGTGTAGTTCTGGGCTGATCCCTCACCTTCCTCATGATCATTGATGCCCCACGAGGTGAGATCTTGCATGGAGCCCCAGACCGAGGGTGATTGACCGTCATCTTGAACTTCTTCCATTTTCTAATAATTGCACCAACAGTTGTTGCCTTCTCACCAAGCTGCTTGCCTATTGCCCTGTAGCCCATCCCAGCCTTGTGCAGGTCTATAATTTTATCCCTGATGTCCTTACACAGCTCCCTGGTCTTGGCCATTGTGGAGAGGTTGGAGTCTGTTTGATTGAGTGTGTGGACAGGTGTCTTTTATACAGGTAACGAGTTCAAACAGGTGCAGTTAATATACAGTGGAGAACAGGAGGGCTTCTTAAAGAAAAACTAACAGGTCTGTGAGAGACGGAATTCTTACTGGTTGGTAGGTGATCAAATACTTATGTCATGCAATAAAGTGCAAATTAATTACTTAAAAATCATACAATGTGTTTTTCTGGATTTTTGTTTTATATTCTGTCTCTCACAGTTGAAGTGTACCTATGATAAAAATTACAGACCTCTACATGCTTTGTAAGTAGGAAAACCTGCAAAATCGGCAGTGTGTCAAATACTTGTTCTCCCAACTGTACACACTGCTAAAAAATAATAATAAAGGGAACACTTAAACAACACAATGTAACTCCAAGTCAATCACACTTCTGTGAAATCAAACTGTCCACTTAGTAAGCAACACTGATTGTCAATAAATTTCACATGCTGTTGTGCAAATGGAATAGACAACAGGTGGAAATTATAGGCAATTAGCAAGACACCCCCAATAAAGGAGTAGTTCTGCAGGTGGTGACCACAGACCACTTCTCAGTTCCTATGCTTCCTGGCTGATGTTTTGGTCACTTGAATGCTGGCGGTGCTTTCACTCTAGTGGTAGCATGAGACGGAGTCTACAACCCACACAAGTGGCTCAGGTAGTGCAGCTCATCCAGGATGGCACATCAATGCGAGCTGTGGCAAGAAGGTTTGCTGTGTCTGTCAGCGTAGTGCCCAGAGCATGGAGGCGCTACCAGGAGACAGGCCAGTACATCAGGAGATGTGGAGGAGGCCGTAGGAGGGCAACAACCCAGCAGCAGGACCGCTGCCTCCGCCTTTGTGCAAGGAGGAGCAGGAGGAGCACTGCCAGAGCCCTGCAAAATGACCTCCAGCAGGCCACAAATGTGTATGTTTCTGCTCAAACGGTCAGAAACACTCCATGAGGGTGGTATGAGAGCCCGACGTCCACAGGTGGGGGTTGTGCTTACAGCCCAACACTGTGCAGGACGTTTGGCATTTGCCAGAGAACACCAAGATTGGCAAATTCGCCACTGGCGCACTGTGCTCTTCACAGATGAAAGCAGGTTCACACTGAGCACATGTGACAGACTTGACAGTCTGGAGACGCAGGCAGCAGAACATTCTCCACGGCAACATCCCCCTGCATGACCGGTTTGGCGGTGGGTCAGTCATGGTGTGGGGTGGCATTTCTTTGGGGGGCCGCACAGCCCTCCATGTGCTCGCCAGAGGTAGCCTGACTGCCATTAGGTACCGAGATGAGATCCTCAGACCCCTTGTGAGACCATATGCTGGTGCGGTTGGCCCTGGGTTCCTCCTAATGCAAGACAATGCTAGACCTCATGTGGCTGGAGTGTGTCAGCAGTTCCTGCAAGAGGAAGGCATTGATGCTATGGACTGGCCCGCCCGTTCCCCAGACCTGAATCCAATTGGGCACATCTGGGACATCATGTCTCGCTCCATCCACCAACGCCATATTGCACCACAGACTGTCCAGGAGTTGGCGGATGCTTTAGTCCAGTTCTGGGAGGAGATCCCTCAGGAGACCATCCGCCACCTCATCAGGAGCATGCCCAGGCGTTGTAGGGAGGTCATACAGGCACGTGGAGGCCACACACACTACTGAGCCTCATTTTCACTTGTTTTAAGGACATTACATCAAAGTTGGATCAGCCTGTAGTGTGGTTTTCCACTTTAATTTTGAGTGTGACTCCAAATCCAGACCTCCATGGGTTGATAAATTAAATTTCCATTGATCATTTTTGCGTGATTTTTTTTTTGTCAGCACATTCAACTATGTAAAGAAAAAAGTATTTAATAAGAATATTTCATTCATTCAGATCTAGGATGTGTTATTTTAGTGGTCCCTTTATTTTTTTGATCAGTGTGATAAATCGTCCGATTAATCAGTTTCGGCTTTTTTTGGTCCTCCAATAATCGGTATCGGCGTTGAAAAATCATAATCGGTCGACCTCTAGCAGAAAGCACACTCGCCCTCACCTTCACACATAGTCAACCACTCTCTCATTTAAAGTCAAAATTTAGCAGTAGGAACAAACATTTTATCACCTCGCATCATGTGATGACGCATTGTCCCACTCAGTTCCTTTATATACCAATTAGTCACTTCCAATACTACTAGTTTGGTTTTGAATACGTGTCTCTGCCTGTTTTGTTATCTACGTTAGCTCAGTCAGGTCCTATATTAACAGTATCTCCCCCCTCTCCCTTCCTCTGTGTATCTTCAGACAGTGGTGTGGGTGCTGGCATTGACTCCTACTATGAGTACCTAATGAAGGCCTACATTCTATTGGGAGACAACGTTTACCTGGAGAGGTTCAACATTGTGAGACTCTACTGTACTATCACCAGCTGCAGATATATTGCAATATATTGCTCTATGCTTGTAGATAACACTCCAAATTCTCAGACACCATTTACATTTGAATTTAAAATGCTACCTGCATCCAGATTGCAGAACCAGACACCAAAAAATACATGTTCATATCAAATGCTCTGAGTTCAGATTAACTGTGGTCAGATAGAAATCAGATAAAACAAGATGTACATTAGTATGACGTGTAAACGGGGTCTCAGTCACATCACTGATCTAACCCCCCCATATCAAAACACATCATGCATAATGTAGGTATCTTTAGTGACCCCGGCTGTCTGTTGTCTCCTACAGCATTACAGCGCCATCATGAAGTACATCAGCCAGCCTCCGCTGCTGCTCAACGTGCACATGCACAACCCCACGGTGAGCGTCCGCAGCTGGATGGACTCCCTACTCGCCTTCTTCCCCGGCCTGCAGGTGATTCCCATAACACAGCCTCTATCATCGCCACTTGTCAGGGTTATGGTTAGCCCCCCTGCCTCTAATAATATGACATAGGATGCATCCCAAATGGCATCCTATTCCCTATACAGTGCACTACTTTTTTTTATGGGCCCATATGGTGCTATTTGGAATGCAAATATGACATAAGTGAACAATGAGACCCTCTGTTTGTATCATGACATCATTATGACCACATCTCTTTCCACTACAGCAGAAGAACGTTCTCTGGTTTGTAGGTTGAGTTTCTATAGTTTAAGTGGGTTGAATGATCAAGTATACGCTCTGAAAGGGAATTGTTCATAGTAAAGACTGCCTTATCAACCTCTTCACTATAGGTTTTGAGAGGAGACCTCAAACCAGCCATAGAGACCCATGAAATGCTCTACCAGGTCACCAAGCAACACAAGTTTCTCCCTGAGGTCAGAAAAAGTGACATTTGAAATTTGAGTCAAGAGGATAATATCTGCTCTCAGCTCTGCTTGACTGCGTGGTATTCCTCACGTTGCAGGCTTTCACCACGGAGTTCAGAGTTCATTGGGGTCAACACCCTCTGAGGCCAGAGTTTGCAGAAAGCACCTACTACCTCTACAAGGTAATGCTGTTCCCGCTGTGAAAAGCTAACGTGCATAGTAATGGTGTACTCTGAACTGTTTGAGAGAGGGGTTGGGAATGGGATAAACCATGTTTTCCCTTCCACAGGCCACAGGTGACCCCTACTACCTCAGAGTGGGCCAGTCCATAGTGGAGAAGCTCAACGCTCATGCCAGGGTGCCTTGTGGGTTTGCAGCTGTGCAGGATGTCCGCACAGGGACCCACGAGGATAGGTAGGGGAACACAGTGAAACATATGGGTTCAAATCTGAAACCTCAGGTCATCTCCACTGATTCCTTTTCACTACAGCCTTCAACTGTGCTATTTCCAATATTACTAATGGATATGTTGGTCTTTAGCAAGAGAGCTCAAATGACAGTGTCACGTGACCCATTATTTGTTCTGTTCAAGTGATTTCAAACATTCCCTTTAGGATGGACTCATTCTTCCTAGCGGAGATGTTTAAGTACCTGTACCTTCTGTTCTCTGAGAAGAATCAGCTTCACTTCGACATCGACGAATACATCTTCACCACCGAGGCCCACCTGCTGCCTGTCTCCCTGTCCACTTCACAGCCCCCCTGTCGGGGCAACAACACGGTGAGGCTCAGTCAGTTACCAACAGTTGTGTTATGGTCAGAGGAGATGAAACTGATTTGCCATATGGTGTCTATTTGAACCAGCTGTCTAGTTATGAACGTGTGTTATGGTCAGAAGAGCTGAAACTGATCCGCCATTTTGTGTCTATACGTTCCAGGAAGCGCCCACTGCCCTGGAGGAGGACCTGTTCACCTACTCGTGCCCCAGCACCCAGACCCTGTTCCCCAACAACCCCTCCTTTGCCAAGACCATAAGGGACAGCTACAAGTACCTGACTGGGGTGGGCCGGGCTTTCCATGCGTCACCTGACAGGTGTGTCTGTGTGTTGTTGTAAATAGCTGCATATTCACTAAGATCAATTTTTTATTTTTTTTTATTCTTTCAATTTTCCTTCTGTTACATCCTTTGTGTTAACCCCGGCATCCCAAAATTATACAACTTGAATAAACGCTTGTAGGTAAGGATGACATCAGTGGTGTAGCCTACTGGCGATACTGATATCACTTATTATTGATATCTACTGTACATGGCGCATTGATGTGAATCGCACTGCTGCTCTCTCATTTAGCTATTTGCACCTTACGGATGGATTGTGGTTGATGTGGATGGCTGTTCACAAATGTGTAGGCCTATGTGTATTTTAACACGTATAATGGTTGAATTGAATGAGTTTAACTACCTATCAATCATTGTTTTTGCAACCAGTGGACAGCCAATGAAAAATGCTCTCTTGCAACAGCTTCATAGTGTGGTTTACAGCCTTTGGAATAGAAGTTTGAGGGAGTTCCTCCGTTCTAAACTTCTCCATGGTATATCGTGCTCCAGTCCATACTGTTAAAGTAGTTTAATTTAAGAAGAGTGGGGCTTTTATTGCTCAATCTAATTCGTGCAGATAAAAACAATCCAAAGACCTAACGGACACATGCTTAAACTCTCACACTTTTGATAGACTTTAAACATATTATCGAGATATGAAAGTGTCACCATAAAAAACAGACAAAAGGCCAATAGCAAATGCAACATATGGCATTACATTTTCACATGCAAATGGCACTTTTCTGTAGTTCTCAAAGCGAGCCATTCCATGAGAGCAGCTTCTTTTTTTCAACTCTAAGCAATGAGCCCAATCAATCCTCCATGACAACAAAATCATAAACAACAGAGTAGGCTTATAAATCCTTAGTTGTTGGGTTATGCTCAGGTAAAACAATTTGGGTAATCTATATTTCATATTTCCAAGTCCTTTTTTGTGGATCAAGGGATATTAAATTGATTGGAAGGACTGGAAATGTAAAGATATGGCATTATCATATTATTATATGTAGTAGAAAATGATGGGTTAAAAAGCCTACATAACCAACACATAAAGGAAAATGAAACATCCATTTATGGCCAGCTATGTAAACTCTAACATTGATTTATCCTACTATAGATGTAGTTCAATTGGTAAAATTCATTTTTGGCTTTATATTACCTCTTAAAGGAAAATTCCACCCAAAACCACACATTCCTACAATTTACAGTGTTAAATAACATGTGACAACAATATCTTATGTGAACAAATTATTAATGTTGTTGTTATTATAAGGTATAACGTGAAAATCATTGTTGAAATCGGCAGCTCACGCTGACTACAAAACCCACAATCCAATTCTCCATGGGTTGGCTGGCTAGCTAGCAAACGTAGCTACACACAATAATACCGAAGTCTATATCAGAATGTTTATTAGGTAGTTAAGTGTAAAATGGCCTAAACAAACTCCACTATAAATATAGGAGTCTACAATCTCACTATGTTTAAACTGCAGATCGATGTGCCTCGCAGAGTGTAATCTGACATGCAATGGGCAGGCAACCGCACCATGCAATGCACCCTGGACTGAAGAGGCAGACAAATAGGAGAAATATGGTGGACCCTCTGTTAAATTACACATTTCTTGAGGTCAGACTATCGTAAAAATATGATCAATGACTCGTTGGAAAGAAGACAACCTCCCGCGTTTTGACATCTGCCAGTGTTGTAATGTAAGATAGATGTTTTCACAATCTAAAAATGGTAATCATATTAACTCCCAGCGTAGTGCTAGCGGCTTTATCGCAGTGCTATGTCACAGACTGGGTAATCCAGACACGTCACAGACTGGGTAATCCAGACACGTCACAGACTGGGTAATCCAGACACGTCACAGACTGGGTAATCCAGACACGTCACAGACTGGGTAATCCAGACACGTCACAGACTGGGTAATCCAGACACGTCACAGACTGGGTAATCCAGACACGTCACAGACTGGGTAATCCAGACACGTCACAGACTGGGTAATCCAGACACGTCACAGACTGGGTAATCCAGACACGTCACAGACTGGGTAATCCAGACACGTCACAGACTGGGTAATCCAGACACGTCACAGACTGGGTAATCCAGACACGTCACAGGGGCTATAAAACTGAAGCGTCCGTTTAGAACGTTTTATCACCACCAAATATGGTATTGAGAGGAAGTCCAGTAGTGGGAGAGGATGGAACTAGGTGAAACTGGGACGCTTCAGTGCAAAATCTCAATACATTTCTGTTCCCAAAACTAGAATATGTTACGAACACAGTGCACTAAGTTTTTTTAATAGACTTGACGATTTGCCAAAGTTGTTGAAAATTACGTTGTTTAGGAGTGCAAGGTTGAATTAAGTTTGTGCACATGATCATTTCAGAGGAGGCGTTTGCTAATGGAAATATGCAAATAAATTCTACAACGCACCAATAGGATATCAATAGCTCGTGCTTGTTCTGCCCACTGCTTCATTTGCTCCCACTGTAAACGACACAGATGAACCATCTTGAGTTAGTTATAAATATTTCATACCAGCCAAATGTCGGCCTCCTTCAACGGCAATAGCTCAGATACAGAGTAATGATCCCGGGAATCGATACAACATTGCTCAGAGATGGAAACAATATAATGTTCAAAATGGATGAGTCTTTCATTTTTAAGGGGAAAGTAACTGAAAGTAATCAGATTACGTTAGAGCTTGGGTAATCCAAAAGTTGCGTTACTGATTACAATTCTGGACATGTAACTAGGAACTAACGGATTACATTTAGAAAGTAACCTATCCAACCCTAATGTGGAGTAATGACTAAGGATTCCGAGTTTTCACAGGCTCCCCTGATTAAAAAAAACACATGTACTTTATCTGCCGCCTTAAGGAAAGCTAGTTTGAAAATTTAAACATAAAAAATGTATTTTACATAAAGTATGTTTCTGAACATTGCACCATGCTGCCTTGTTGACAATATGACCAGGCAGCACAGATGACTATTTGATTTGAGAGGGGCCTCCCTCACCGCTTTTGCCCGGGGTCTACCCCAGTTCATCTTAATCAAGCTCCCTATCTGATGATTGTGTGTGTGTGTGTGTGTGTGTTTGCAGGGGCATCGAGCTGCCACTTCATGACCACGGTATGGAGCCAGTGGAGTTTCTGAGGAGCATGGGCATCTCCCTCACCCCACTGAATAAAGCTGGGGCAATAGAGACACATGGGGTAAGATGATTGAGCAGCTTATTTATCTATAGCACTCTATTGCCTCTAAGGTTGCATCCCAAATGACACCCTTTTTCCTATACGGTGCACAATTGTGACCAGAACCCTATGGGCCATGGTAAAAAGTAGTGCACTATATAGGGAATAGGGTGCAATTTGGGATGTGACCTAGCATTCTATTGTCTCTATTGCTTAGCAGGGCAATATTACCCTGTTTCCCTCATGCTCCTGTGTAATTCATTTCACCAATGTCTTTCTTTTAATGAGGCACATGAAGGTGTTTACAGGGTGAAACTGGTGGCAGAGGTGACCCAGACCCCAGAGGAGGAAGTAGTGCCCCTCATCGTTCAGCTCATATCCCCCCCATATCTGGGTAGAATGGTCCTGACTGCTGGACCAGCCAAGTTTGGAATGGACCTAATCAAGCAGGAGCACGGGGTGAGCTTTCTTGAATCTTGCATTTATTTGTATTTGCTTTATATGTCACTCAGAATATTGATAAAAGACAAACATGCACCTCCTAGTCCCCTTAAATGTATCACCCAAAGACTGAAATGTAAATATTTACCCATGTCAGCATTAGTTTTGGATATTTCTGGAGCTCTTTGGATGTCTGCATGTGTCACTACTGTATGGAGTATTTACAGGAATCTCTCCTCCCTTCTCTCACTCTCCTCTCCCAGGTGAAGGGCAGCATCGTGAAGACCTCTCCCTACACAGCGTGTGGGCCCATAGAGAATGCGCAGGAGCTGAGTGGGCACATTGCCCTTGCACTGCGTGGCGACTGCATGTTTGCTGCCAAGGCCCGCAGGCTACAGGAGGCGGGGGCTATCGGAGTCATCTTCATAGGTGAGGGAAAAAGTCACACACACAAATTGTGCCTCTCTCTCGCTCTCTCTCTCTCTCTCTCTCTCTCTCTCATATTACACCCACACAGTCCATAATATCAGGACACAGCCTGTTACTCTGCTGTAAGAGTCAGGAGCTTAGGGAAAGAGTTTAGTGGGGCTTAACCTAGTTTGAGAAGGCCATGTTGGTCTGTATTGTTAGTGCACTACTGTCTACTGTAACTACTTACAATCACTCACTTTTTTTGTGTGAGTTTACAGTAGTTCTGTGTTTTACCCTTCTAAGTTAGTCCCCTAACAGGCTTTGATTGATATGCCATTCCTTTTTTCATTCATGTCACTCACGAGCCTTCCCTCAGGGATGCAAACTAGTCACCTTTCGTTTTGAATCCAAAATAGGTGACCTACGTGTAGATCTGATGACAAAAGTTTTGGAGGGGGGGGGTTGGATCACTACTGACTGTAAGCGAACGAGAGATGCGCGTTTGGAGCAATACTAGTGGCCGTAGGCTCAGCCAATCGTTCACATAACGACAGAATGCAGCGCACCGTGACTGAAGAAAGAGGAGACAGCCAATTGACTAGTTACAGCATCAGTGGTGGTCAAGTGAAAAACATTTGGAAAGTTTGAGGAAAGGGAGAACGTGTGGTGGAACAAGTATTAGCATTGTTAAGTATCTTGCTAGCTGGATTGAAGGCTCCGTTAGCCAGAGTAATGTTGAGCAACATTAGCCAATTTAACTGATCAAATAACTGAGTTTATCGTGTGAAAATTAGCTTGCTAATAGAGTCAGACAGCCACAACATCAGATTAGCTATCATTATTAACCTAACCAATTCGCTCTAGTATTAACTGGTATACGGCTCTTTGTCGTTCCTCAAGTTAGTTGCTTACTGGACCCTGGCAATCTGTGTGAAACTAGTTAACTAGCTAACGAACTAACCACGATCTGTTAACTAATGTTTTCCCTCTACAGTATGTGGTTGAATATCAGAATGTGAATGGCTCCTCTTTCAGTTCGATGCAGCTAGCGACTGGGAAAAAAACCACTCAAACTGAACAGTTTTATCTCCATCTCTTCATTCAAAGAGCTCTTTGTAAGTGTCCAATCATGGACACTTAATGACAGTTGTGGCTGCTTTGTGTGATGTATTGTTGTCCCTACCTTGACCTTTGTGCTGTTGACTGTGCCCAATAATGTTTATATCAAATCAAATTATAAAGCCCTTCAGCTGATGTAAAATCATTTAAGGGATGAATACATTTCTATATTGCTTCCCCAGTATCTGCATGAACCATCAGCCCAAGTGTTTTTGTTGACCCTGCTGGACAGAAAGAGGAGGAGGAATCGGAACACACTGCATTCAAATTCAGGTCTTAGTTATTCCAACCGCACCAATGTGTGCACTGCGCCCGGCCTGCCACAGGAGTCGCTAGTGCGCGATGAGACAAGGATATCCCTACCGGCCAAACCCTCCCTAACCCGGACGACGCTAGGCCATTTGTGGGTCGCTCCATGGACCTCCCGGTTGCGGCCGGCTGCGACAGAGCCTGGGCTCGAACCCAGAGTCTCTGGTGGCGCAGCTAGCACTGCAATGCTGTGCGCCACCCGGGAGGCCTGGGGCAATAGTTTTTCATCTTAACCAGACCTTTTTTACTGGAGGACACTAACTCCTAACTGGGGATCTTTTCTTGACACATAGTAGCAGTTTACCAGATAAGAAGTGAAGATCAAAAAGTAGATTGTTGTAAAGGTGTATTACGTCTTGTGCTGGCCCCATTGTCATATCCATTCTGGATTCTGAGTGGTAAAATCATAGCTGAAAAATGCCTCTTATGTATGTGTGTACATTTTCTCCCAAGACAGAACTGCCAAAGTGGGTGGAGTTGCAATCTACTGCAGAGTTCTGTAATGCTATCCAGGTCTGTGCCCAAACAGTTTGAGCTTCTACTTTTAAAAATCCACCTTTCCAGAAATAAGTCTCTCACTGTTGCCACTTGTTACAGACCCCCCCCAGCCCCCTGGACACCATATGTGAATTAATTGCCCCCCATTTATCTTCAGAGTTTGTCCTGTAGGTGACCTAAACTGGGATATGCTTAACACCCCGGCCATCCTACAATCTAAACTAGATGCCCTCAATCTCACCCAAATAATCATGGAACCTACCAGGTACAACCCCAAATCCGTAAACTCGGGCACCCTCATAGATATCATCCTGACCAATCTGTCCTCTAAATACACCTCTCCTGTCTTCAACCAGGATCTCAGCGATCACTGCCTCATTGCCTGCATCCGTAATGGGTCCGCGGTCAAACGACAACCCCTTACCATAGTCAAACGCTCCCTAAAACACTTCAGCGAGCAGATTCCTTCAGTAGAGGATGCCTGGTTATTCTTTAAAAGTGCTTTCCTCACAATCTTAAATAAGCATGCCCCGTTCAAAAAATGTAGAACCATGAACAGATAGTGGAGTGGAATGACATTTATTGGATATTTCAAACTTTTTTAACAAATCAAAAACTGAAAAATTGGGTGTGCAAAATTATTCAGCCCCTTTACTTTCAGTGCAGCAAACTCTCTCCAGAAGTTCAGTGAGGATCTCTGAATGATCCAATGTTGACCTAAATGACTAATGATGATAAATACAATCCACCTGTGTGTAATCAAGTCTCCGTATAAATGCACCTGCTCTGTGATAGTCTCAGAGGTCCGTTAAAAGCGCAGAGCATCATGAAGAACAAGGAACACACCAGGCAGGTCCGAGATACTGTTGTGAAGAAGTTTAAAGCCGGATTTGGATACAAAAAGATTTCCCAAGCTTTAAAAATCCCAAGAAACACTGTGCTAGCGATAATATTGAAATGGAAGGAGTATCAGACCACTGCAAATCTACCAAGACCTGGCCGTCCCTCTAAACTTTCAGCTCATACAAGGAGAAGACTGATCAGAGATGCAGCCAAGAGGCCCATGATCACTCTGGATGAACTGCAGAGCTCTACAGCTGAGGTGGGAGACTCTGTCCATAGGACAACAATCAGTCGTATATTGCACAAATCTGGCCTTTATGGAAGAGTGGCAAGAAGAAAGCAATTTCTTAAAGATATCCATAAAAAGTGTTGTTTAAAGTTTGCCACAAGCCACCTGGGAGACACACCAAACATGTGGAAGAAGGTGCTCTGGTCAGATGAAACCAAAATTGAACTTTTTGGCAACAATGCAAAACGTTATGTTTGGCGTAAAAGCAACACAGAACACCCTGAACACACCATCCCCACTGTCAAACATGGTGGTGGCAGCATCATGGTTTGGGCCTGCTTTTCTTCAGCAGGGACAGGGAAGATGGTTAAAATGGATGGGAAGATGGATGGAGCCAAATACAGGACCATTCTGGAAGAGAACCTGATGGAGTCTGCAAAAGACCTGAGACTGGGACGGAGATTTGTCTTCCAACAAGACAATGATCCAAAACATAAAGCGAAATCTACAATGGAATGGTTCAAAAATAAACATATCCAGGTGTTAGAATGGCCAAGTCAAAGTCCAGACCTGAATCCAATCGAGAATCTGTGGAAAGAACTGAAAACTGCTGTTCACAAATGCTCTCCATCCAACCTCACTGAGCTCGAGCTGTTTTGCAAGGAGGAATGGGGAAAAAATTCAGTCTCTCGATGTGCAAAACTGATAGAGACATACCCCAAGCGACTTACAGCTGTAATCGCAGCAAAAGGTGGCGCTACAAAGTATTAACTTAAGGGGGCTGAATAATTTTGCACGCCCAATTTTTCAGTTTTTGATTTGTTAAAAAAGTTTGAAATATCCAATAAATGTTGTTCCACTTCATGATTGTGTCCCACTTGTTGTTGATTCTTCACAAAAAAATACAGTTTTATATCTTTATGTTTGAAGCCTGAAATGTGGCAAAAGGTCGCAAAGTTCAAGGGGGCCGACTACTTTCGCAAGGCACTGTATAGCCATTGGTTCACTCCAGACCTGACTGCCATTGACCAGCACAAAAACATCCTGTGGCGTACTGCATTAGCATCGAATAGCCCCCGCGATATGCAACTTTTCAGGGAAGTTAGTAACTTATCGGCAGACTCAACAGCCTTGGTTTCTCAAATGACTTCCTCGCCTGGTTCACCAACTACTTCTCAGATAGTTCATTGTGTCAAATCGGAGGGCCTGTTGTCCGGACCCCCGGCAGTCTCTATGGGGGTGCCACAAGGTTCAATTCTCGGGTCGACTCTTTTCTCTGTATACATCAATGATGTCGCTCTTGTGTCTGGTGGTTTTCTGATCCACTTCTATGAAGATGACACCATTCTGTATAATTCTGGCCCTTCTTTGGACACTGTGTTAACTAACCATTCAACTCTCCTTCCGTGGCCTCCAACTGCTCTTAAATGCAAGTAAAACTAAATGCATGCTCTTCAACCGATCCCTGCCCTCACCTGCCCGCCCGCCTAGCATCACTACTCTGGACGGTTCTGACTTAGAATATGTGGACAACTACAAATACCTAGGTGTCTGGTTTGCACCCCAGTATCTCTACTTGCACATCTATCACTCCAGTGTTTATTTGCGAAATTGTCATTATTTCGCCTCTATGGCCTATTTATTGCCTTACCTCCCTAATCTTACTTAATTTGCACACACTGTGTATATAGACTTTTCTATTGTGTATTTGACTGTACATTTGTTTATTCCATGTGTAACTCTGTGTTGTTGTTTGTCACACTGCTTTGCTTTATCTTGGCCACGTCGCAGTTGTAAATGAGAACTTGTTCTCAACTGGCTTACCTGGTTGAATAAAGGTTAAATAAAAAATAAAATACATTTAAAAAATACTGTATGTGGGAATGTCCATCCTACATGTATAGTGTTGGTACATGGAATATTCCTCAACTGCATAGATCATAAATTGCTATTGCAAATAGAAGTATTATGTTCAACAACTGACATTTTCAGATATTATTTTGACAAACACACTTTGCTGCTTACAATTCATTCTCTATTGTCATAGATTTGGTGGGCACTGTCATCTGTGGTCTTTGTGATATGACTTTCTTTAAGCACGTACTGATGAAACTGTCACTTAATTATTTTTGTCTTAGTCTACACACGCTCTACATTTATTCACTCTGTGAGGGTTGGATCCTATATGCTACTTTTATTATTGTCCTGTAAATGGTTCAGTACCTAGAATTTAAGCTGTGTGTAGAATGGGGCATAAAGGAAATTAACTCTACTACTAGATTATAGTGGTTGATATTAATGACGAAAGGAGATACCTGTCTCTCTCCTATTGTGTACTGCAGTTAAATACTGTGGGAAAAATAAATGGGAAAATAAGTACTTAGAACTACCAATTATTATAGATAAATATTAAAGAAAAGGGTACACACAACACTGGACTGAACCCCCTAATTGTCAAACTAATATTAATTTATAACAATATAGAAGAGACATAACTAGAGGTTATGCAATATGGGTGTATATCCACTGCACACTAATTAGGTGTGTAATTGACATGACCAAGGAGCTATTGAAATTTAAAACTATGAAAAATGTACATTACACTGTGTGATTTTACAGTACACAAACAAGTGTGCAATATAGAAGCGTACATTCTGCACCATGTTTGAAGTCACTAGGTCACATGACCAAGGAGCTATTGAAATTTTACATTTTGAAAAATTTATGTAAAATCTTGACCAAGGAGCTATTGAAATTTTACATTTTGAAAAATTTATGTAAAATCTTGTGAGATGAAAATGGACAAACTAAAACATGTGCAATATAGAAGGGTAGTCGGTGGACATTCTGAACCTTGTTTGAAGTCATTAGGTCACATGACCAATGAGCTATTGAAATTCGAATGTATAAAAAAAAGGTTTGTGCTTTGTTTACTAATTCAACTAGGAATACAAAATGCTGCTCACATTTCCATATGTTTATTAGCTTTGGAACGCGAATGAATGTCCAAATCGTGAAAATAAGACCTGTGCAATGTTGCGCGCAATTTTTCCAACATAATGACACTTATCTGTGGCTCAAGTGGTTTGAAAGCTATTGAGGTTTGAAAGCGCGAATATCCGTTGAATATCCAACTTGAAACTGTCTTTACCTCGGTGCTACCATGTTGTTGCTACCATGCTGTGTTGCTGCCTTGGTATGTTGTTGTCTTAAGTCTCTCTTTATGTAGTGTTGTGTTGTCTCTTGTTGTGATGTGTGTTTCGTCCTATATTTATATAGTATTTATTTATAGATATTTTTTTATCCCAGTCCCAGCAGGATGCCTTTTGCCTATTGGTAGACCGTCATTGTAAATAAGAATGTGTTCTTAACTGACTTGCCTAGTTAAATAAATAAAAAGGAACACCACACACTTTCTCTTTCTCAACACAGTGGATAAAAGGGGTATGCCAGGTGTACTCTCTGCCTGAAAGAGATCCATTATGCCAACGGGTATCATGCTCTGCTGGCACATTGTAGAACAGATGTCCACAGGCAGAAAGTGTACAATGTAATAATGTGCTGTGTAGCCCAAAGATATTGTTTTTGTTGTGTTGAACTTGACAGTAACACGTATGTGTGATTGAGGGTGATTGTCATTTTTTTAACTCATTGAACGTTATTTTTGCACACATGTAGCCTTGTGGCCACTATAATAGAGCAAAAATAGAATGCCTGTTTGTTTAATTCTATTAAACAATAGAATGTGTGTGTGGTCACAAGCATTCTATTATAAATGCTGTCATGGCTAATTGCAATATTAGTGGGGGGTTTTCTCAAGATTTGAGTGTAGTAAAGTCTAGGCAACAATTAACATTGGATTTCCCATGTTTCACCGTCCCTCCTAGACCACCGGGAAGGGAGTAACAGTGCAGAGACGCCCCTGTTCCAGATGGTAGGAGACGGAGGGTCCACGGCTGACATCACCATCCCTCTGGTTTTCCTGTTCAGCCAGGAGGGGGCGCTGCTCACCTCTGCTCTGGAGGATCACAGCAACGTCGATGTACTGATGCTGCCCAAGGAGAGACAGCTAGGTAAGAGAGGGGGCCTGTGCAAAGCCTGTGGTCTAGCGGTCAGTCACATATAATGCTCTCCACCGAAGACCAGGGTTCAATTACCGCATCTATGCTTCCTGCTGTTCTCCAATTTGCTTGTCTCCTCATCTGTCGCCAACAGTCTAAATAAAGTGTCAAATGTAATAAATCAAATTTAAAAAGTGGCAGCCTGGATATGGGGGTTCATTATGAGGATGAAGGGTTCTAAATTTAGCAAAGGTCAAACAGCCCAAAAACCTCACTCCATGTTTCATTCTGAACTTTAGTATCGTTTTTTGGGGGTTCAATGACAAAAACACTTCTGTAACTTAAATGCTACATGTTTGAGATGTAACAGATGACATGTTTTCCACTTACACTGTCTTCTTCGCTCCCTCTGTCCCTGTCTTTCTCTTTCTTGTTCTCTCTCTGATCACTACTCCAGACAAAGCAGATAAGCCCCTGGGGAAGATGAACATCAAGTTCCGCCTGGCAGAAGAGGGGGAGCTAGAGGAGGGGGAGGCCAGAGGCCCCACCCTGAAGTTTGTCCTGGAGAAGGGAGAGGTGGTGTTGGAGGAAGAGGAGTACAGAGAGCAAGGAGACAGCTGCTTAACACCTGGAGGCGCTCATGTGCTGTGTTCTTATGGACAGACTGCTGCCTCGCCCCCCTCCCACAGCCCCAACGACCCCAATACAGACCCCGGATCTCAGGACAGTCGGGTTCCTCAATCCCCTCCCACTGACCACAAGCCCTGGGCTCCCCAGCACTGATCCCTGGTCAGTGTCTATAGGCATGTTGCTGTGCCAAGAGAGAGCCCTCACTGCCTTGCCGCACGCTCGGGACTGGACTGAATTGATCGTTTTAACCAAGAGGGGAGCTTAGTATGACAGTCAATCCCATTGACTCACTCACTCTCCCTTCTCTTATAGTTAATCGTTATTGGGACTGCAGTATGTATTCATGTATAGGAAGGGATGGGCATTGGGCAGGGGTAGTGCTACACAAACATAGCTTGTTAGTCTTACCTTGCTACTGTAGCCTCATCCCCAGTTGTATTGTGGTGATGACATATATTTAGTCAGATGCTTGTAAGAGAATTGATGATGTGCACATTTCAGAGAAATAGCTGAGGTAAGCGGAGGAGGGGATATTAGGCTGATATAGGGCACCTTTGTCTGAAGCCTTGTGTTTGAGTCTCTGTACTGTAGGCTAGATTGTGTTGAGCTACTGCAATGATGAGGGGATTTCTTTATTGTCCCCTGTACCAAGATGGTGTCCTGTCAATACAGTGATGTGTGTTAATTTCCACATTGTGGCAAGTAGTGCTGTTTGAAGAGATGCGTTATCTCTCACAAGAATAACAAACTATAATGATTTTCGATAAGGGGCCAATTTCGGTGAACTGATGACTTCAGTCTTATTTATATTGTACTGGTAAATCAGGGAATTTTAAGAGTGAAAAATACTTGAATGTGTGTGATCGTTACTACACTACCGAATCAAGACCTTGTATCGACCTTAGTCTTGCATATTCCATTTTTCAAATGTCAGTTGGTTATTATTAAAGGTAGACTCGGCGATACACGAAGTAAACATCATATCTGGCTGATATCCGTAACAACTAAGACCGTTTAAGTGCCAAACTAAACTTCTCTGCTGTTTTGGATCCGTAGCTACCATGTTGTAGCAGTGTGAAGAACACCAGTGCATTATATGCAGATACTGTGTGAGAAGAAGGTCTTGCATTGCAGTTAACTCAATATCTGCAAAGCTGCTCGTTGCAACTTTAAAGCACCGAGTCTACCTTTAAGTTCACGCCAATGCCTCTTCTAGGTCTTTATCGGATGGTTTTAGCTCTAGGTTTGTACTCTTCCTGTCTTCACCACTGCCACCAGAGTCTTATAATGCCATGCACTTTGGTACATGGGCATCTTCCTACTAGAGCTATTGTCATGGTGGGGCCACACCCAGGGACTGCTCCTCAAACAGCTCACAGCACACTAAACAGTGTCTGTCTGTTTGGTGTCTCATTGCAAACAGCCTTTGTATGATTGTCTGTGTGGACCGTTTAAAAACATCAGACTGTTCCATTGTTTTCTTTTTTCCATTCATCTTTCTTTTTGCAGTGTGAGATTACCTAGGCATGAATGTGTCTGTGTGTACCATACAGCCATAACGTTTATATTTGTATGGTCAAATGCAGTCACTCACATCTGCGTATTTTATCATTCATTCCTGAGTCTCAATTTTATCTGCCAGATGTTGAATAATTTTTGCATGGGTTTTATGTGTAATATATAATTTTAAGGTGTAAAAGTGGGTTATATTCCAAGGATCCCTGTGTGAACATGGGAATGGTTTGTAAAGAAAAACAGTGTTTTGTCATGTGTATTCCAAACAGTTAACAGTGTAGTAGACCGGTCATTGTTGCTGCTCACATTTTAAATCTTATTCCAACATTGCCATCTATATACATATGTATTCAAGGCAAAGTCTACCTGTATACATCTATGACCATTACTCTCCACTCAGAGAGGAAAGCGCCATGAGACATTAAACATAGGTTGACTTTTTTGATATTTATTCTGCAAATATTATTTGCCTTTTGGAAATGTTGATAGGAATAGCTGAAGCTCCTAAAAGTGCCAAAGTGATTAATGCTGGTAACACGGTATCAGATTCTAATGTACTTTGTATTTTGTGAAGATTCTTTGAGAGCTGAAGCAACTTGATCTTGTCAATAAATTAAGAATCATGATCTCAGTATTTCATTTAAGTTCAGTAGCCTACTTGTTTTACTGCTTTATTGTGAGGTTTTCTTTTCTTTCAGGGGAGAGTGGATGGGTGGGTCTATCAACCCAAAGGCTGAGTGTTCAAATCTCATGGACAACTTCAGCGTTTTAGAAAGTTAGAAACATCGCAAATACATAACTTTTTTGCTGCTTTGCAACATCTTAGCATGTTAGCTAACATTAACCCTACCTTATCCTCTAACTCCTAGCCTAGCTAACGTTAGCCACAAAAAAATGCTATTTGTAAAGTATCATACAAAATGGATGATGGATATCCACAAATTAATATACTGTAATGACCTGACTAGATCATAAATGAACAATTGTCCAGACAGAGGCTTGAGTTTGCGAATTGACGGTTTATTGAACCAACTTTACACAGGCTACTGTTTGGGCCGTAGCACACGCCAAATAGATGACAGATAACCCACAAGCCAATCGTGACCTTCTCTTGTGAAGCCCAGACGTAAGAGAGAGAACAAAGGCTGAACCTGGTCTTAACTTCCAATGCCCAACCCCCCTCCACGCCACTCCGCCAACCACCAGGATGCCCGGCATCAGAACATTCCAGGCATTCCCGTGATTGGCAGATAGCAGGTTGATTGACATGTCGGACCCCGCGAACACCGGGTACTGGTCAGTACAACACAACCACCTCCTAGCCTAGCACATAACACACAGCTGTCTGTGCGGGTCGCTACAATACTATACATATAACATATACTAAATGGATAGTCCTGGATTTAGTTTTACTATGTTATGTCTACGCATGGGTCCAGGTTATGTAAACTGCTACTCCTATTATTACTCTGGTGATAGTTTTAGTAATACATCTGTATTGCAGTTTATGCTTCCTACAATGGTCAGCAGGCTGCGCCCTCTCACAATCACAGATGTCCTCCCAGACCCACGTGTTCTCCTTGCCCAGTCTGGGCCACTCCATACTAGAGGTCGACGGATTAATCGGAATGGCCGATTAATCAGGCCGATTTCAAGTTTTCATAACAATCGGAAATCTGTATTTTTGGGCGCCGATCTGCTGATTATTTTTACACCTCTATTTAATCTGTATTTAACTAGGCAAGTTAGTTAAGAACACATTCTTATTTTCAATGACGGCCTAGGAACGAGGCAGAACGACAGATTTTTAACCTTGCCCGCTCGGGGGATTCAATCTTGCAACTTTACAGTTAACTAGTCCAATGCTCCAACCACCTGATTACATTGCACTCCACGAGGAGACTGCCTGTTACTCGAAAGCTAGCATTAAACGTATCTTGTAAAAACCAATCAATCAATGACTGTCATTGCTCCAATGTGTACTTAACCATAAACATCAATGCCTTTCTTAAAATCAATACACAAGTATATATTTTTAAACCTGCATATTTAGCAATATTAGCCAGGTGAAATTGTGTAGTTTCTCCTTCATCGCACGCAGAGTCCGGGTATATGCAACAGTTTGGGCCGCCTTGCTCTTTGCGAACAAATTTGCCAGAATTTTACGTAATTATGACATAACATTGAAGGTTGTGCAATGTAACAAGAATATTTAGACTCGTGGATGCCATCCGTTAGATAAAATACAGAACGGAATAAACGTTTTGTTTTCGAGGTGATAGTTTCCGGATTAGTCAAAGGTATATGGTTTAGAGATAAATAGTTGACGCTTTATAATTCCTGTAATAACTTGCAGCTGAACTTGAAAGGGGGTTCCTTCGTTATTTTACCGTTCATGCCTTCCATAGAGAATGTCTTGATCTACTTCAAATAAGGTCTGTGTTTCGTGCAGGCTTAAACCGCCTCGGCGTTTTGATACCCGTGTAAATCTCACTAGGATAAGGTAACGTAACTGTTTCAGTATGATATGTTAGATAAATGAATAACGACAGACACCAACCAATGTTAGGTTCAATAGCCTTGTTTGTGCATTGTACGAATGGCTACAACTGGAGTCCGGGGAACAGTCCGGCTAGTCGATTACCTATCAACTAGACTCCGTAACAGTAACGTTTGTCAACATATTTTCATAAATCCACTCTACAATTTTTTTTTTATCTTCGCTTATATTTAGCCAATATTGATCAGAATTACCTTGTCCTATGGATATCTACAGTTATAAAATTGGCAAGGTGGTGTAAGCCTACACGAAACGCAGACCATATTTTAAGTGAATCTAAAAAATATCCTATGGAATAAATGAAGGAGCCGCTTTTCAGATTTTGCTAGGTGTCATGGGAATTATGACTGGCACTTTAGTAGTCAATTCTTACCATGCCCATTATTAAAATAGGATTTCCTGCATATAGAAATTACAGTTTTTGTTTTCAACATTCATCACAGGTAACTTAAACTCAAACAGTTGAGAGTATTTGTCTCCTAAACAGACTCTTCAGTATCATTGTCACTTCAGAGCTGTGTGTGTTTTACAGATGGCAGAGAAAAGCAGAGCACCAGTGTGGGACTATTACATAGAATTAGCACCAGGGAAAGCAAGGTGTCTTATTTGTGATAAAGATGTAAGCATGGGGTCAGCAACGGCTAAATCAAAAAATACCACCAACCTGTGGAATGACCTTAAGAACACCCATCCAAAAGCCCATATGTATTATATTAAGTTAAAATAAGTGTTCATTGTTCATTCAGTATTGTTGCAATTATCATTATTACAAAAGTGTGTGTGTGTGTGTATATATATATATAAATCCATTTTGTATATTTTTTTTATATCGGCCGATTAATCGGTATCGTCTTTTTGGTCCTCCAATAATCGGTATCGGTCGACCTCTACTCCAAACCCCTTATCTCAAAGAAAAAGCACTCCATAAAATGTGAGCTTTTCAATCTCCAAACGTATGAATTTCATCTCCTCTGTCCTCTCCTTGTATTTATTATGGATCCCCATTAGCTGCTGCCAAGGCACACTGCCAGGTCTCTGACCTCCTTCCTATGCACTGTCTCGTTGTTGGTGATCAGGCCTACCACTGTTGTGTAGTCAGCAAACTTAATGGTGTTGGAGTCGGCCACGCGGTCATGGGTGAACAGGAAGTACAGGAGGGGATTAAGCACGCAGCCCTAAGGGGCCCCAGTGTTGAGGATCAGTGGCAAATGTGATGTTTACCTACCCTTACCACCTGGGGGCGGCCCGTCAGGACGTCCAGGATCCAGTTGCAAAGGGAGGTGTTTAGTCCCAGGGTCCTTAGCTTAGTGAATAGCTTTGTGGGCACTATGGTGTTGACTACAGCTCAGCGTTCATTGAACAGGATTCTCACATTGGTGTTCCTTTTGTCTAGGTGGGAAAGGGCAGTGTGATTGAGATTGCATCATCTGTGGATCTGTTGGGGCGGTATGCTAATTGGAGTGGGCCTAGAGTTTCTGGAATTATGTGTTGATGTGAGCCATGACCAGCCTTTCAAAGCACTTCATGGCTACGGACGTGATCACACAGTCATCCAGAACAGCTGGGGCTCTCATGCAATGTGTCAAGGTTGCTTTCCTCAAAGTGAGCATATAAGGCAATTAGCTCGTCTAGTAGGCCCGTGTCACTGAGCAGCTCATGGCTGGGTTTCCCTTTGTAGTCCGTACCAGTTTTCAAGCCTTGCCACATCCAACGAGCGTCAGAGCCGGTGTAGTAGGATTTAATCTTAGTCCTGTATTGATGCTTTGCCTATTTGATGGTTCGTCTGAGGGCATAGCGGGATTTCATATAAGCATCCGGATGTGTCCCGCTCCTTGAAAGCGGCAGCTCTAGCCTTTAGCTCGGTGCGGATGTTGCCTGTAATCCATGGCTTCTGGTTGGGAAATATAAGTATGGTCACTGTGGGGACGATGTCATCGATGCACGTATTGATGAAGCCTGTGACTGAGGTGGTATACTCCTTAATGCCACTGGATGAATCCCGGAACATATTCCAGTCTGTGCTAGAAAAACAGTCCTGTAGCATTCGCGTCATCTTACCACTTCCATATTGAGCGAGTCACTGGTACTTCCTGCTTTAGTTTTTGCTTGTAAGCAGGAATCAGTAGGATATAATTATGGTCAGATTTGCCAAATGGAGGGCGAAGGAGAGCTGTGTAGGAGTCTCTGTGTGTGGAGTAAAGGTGGTCTAGAGTCCCCCTCCCCGGGTTGCACATTAGGTAAAAATGGATTTGTTTGGCTGCATTAAAGTCCCCGGCCACTAGGAGCCCCACTTCTGGCTGAGCTTTTTCATGTTTGCTTATGGCTCCCGAGTAGCGCAGCAGTCTAACACACTGCATCTCAGTGCAAGAGGCGTCACTACAGTCCCTGGCTCGAATCCAGGCTGAATCACATCCGGTCGTGATTGGGAGTCCCATAAGGCGGCACACAATTGGCCCAGCGTCGCCGGGTTAGGCTGTCATTGTAAATAAGAATTTGTTCTTAACTGACTTGCCTAGTTATGTAAAGGTAAAAAAAATTAAATGGCCTTATACTGCTTGTTGAGTGCGGTCTTAGTGCCAGCATCGGTTTGTGGTGGTAAATAGACAGCTGCGAGTAATATAGATGAGAACTCTCTTGGTAGGTAATGTAGTCTACAGCTTATAAGGAATTCTACCTCAGGTGAGCAACACCTCGAGACTTATTTTATATTAGACATTGCGCACCAGCAGTTCTTATCAAATAGACACCCCTTACCAGACATAGTTACTCTGTCCTGCCGAAGCACGGAGAAGCACGGAGAAGCCAGCCAGCACTATATTATCCATGTCGTTGTTCAGCAAAGTCTCGGTGAAACAAGATATTACCGTTTTTAATGTCCTGTTGATAGGACAATCTTAATCGTAGATCGTCCAGTTTGTTTTCCCATGATTGCACGTCGAGCCAGTCTGAGCGTTCCCGTCACTCCTAGAGGAACCCTACTAAGAAGAACGCACAGAAACAGCAGAAGAGTCCTCCAAGCCATGAGGTAGGCCACTACTCACTCTATGTTATAGAAAAAAGGGTTCGAAAATAGTTCTACGGCTGTCCCTATAAGATAACCTTTTTTGGTTCCAGATAGAACTATTTTGGGTACCATGTAGAACCCTCTGTGGAAAGGGTTCTACCTGGAACCAAAAGGAGTTATTCCAAGGGTTCTCCTTTTTTTTATAAGAGTGTATGGGGCAGTTTCCCAGAGACAGGTAAAACGTAGTAATGGACTAAAAAGTAAGTTCAGTGGAGATTCTCCATTGAAAATGATTTTAGTCGAGGACGAGGCATAATCTGTGTCCGGGAATCTGCCCCTGTATCAGAAAAGTGTTCTGAGATAAGAGGGGTAACGCTTTGGAGGTCATATGTAGCCATGTGATAGGGGTTATTGTAGTGTTTTGGTAATGGTTTTCACACCCTATGATCCATACAGCTACAGAAACTCTGTATGTATGGCTGGCTGAAGTAAAACTATTCCCATTGGCTGCCATCAGGTAGAAGGCCTGAAGCCTTTCAGCTGTATCAGCCCTGACAGTGGAACTCTAGATGTGCAGTGCTCCAACTGGGACCCTTATGAGACAGATGTCACCTTCCTCACCGGCGTTGACACTAACATTCACCCGATTCTGTACTCACTTTCTGGTATTTTGGGCAACACATTTACATTTAAGTCATTTAGCAGACGCTCTTATCCAGAGCGACTTACAAATTGGTGCTTTCACCTTATGACATCCAGTGGAACAGCCACTTTACAATAGTGCATCTAGGTCTTTTAAGGGGGGAGAGAAGGATTACTTTATCCTATCCTAGGTATTCCTTAAAGAGGTGGGGTTTCAGGTGTCTCCGGAAGGTGGTGATTGACTCCGCTGTCCTGGCGTCGTGAGGGAGTTTGTTCCACCATTGGGGGGCCAGAGCAGCGAACAGTTTTGACTGGGCTGAGCGGGAACTGTACTTCCTCAGTGGTAGGGAGGCGAGCAGGCCAGAGGTGGATGAACGCAGTGCCCTTGTTTGGGTGTAGGGCCTGATCAGAGCCTGGAGGTACTGAGGTGCCGTTCCCCTCACAGCTCCGTAGGCAAGCACCATGGTCTTGTAGCGGATGCGAGCTTCAACTGGAAGCCAGTGGAGAGAGCGGAGGAGCGGGGTGACGTGAGAGAACTTGGGAAGGTTGAACACCAGACGGGCTGCGGCGTTCTGGATGAGTTGTAGGGGTTTAATGGCACAGGCAGGGAGCCCAGCCAACAGCGAGTTGCAGTAATCCAGACGGGAGATGACAAGTGCCTGGATTAGGACCTGCGCCGCTTCCTGTGTGAGGCAGGGTCGTACTCTGCGGATGTTGTAGAGCATGAACCTACAGGAAGGGCCACCGCCTTGATGTTATTTGAGAACGACAGGGTGTTGTCCAGGATCACGCCAAGGTTCTTAGCGCTCTGGGACGAGGACACAATGGAGTTGTCAACCGTGATGGCGAGATCATGGAGCGGGCAGTCCTTCCCGGGAGGAAGAGCAGCTCCGTCTTGCCGAGGTTCAGCTTGAGGTGATGATCCGTCATCCACACTGATATGTCTGCCAGACATGCAGAGAGATGCGATTCGCCACCTGGTCGTCAGAAGGGGGAAAGGAGAAGATTAATTGTGTGTCGTCTGCATAGCAATGATAGGAGAGACCATGTGAGGTTATGACAGAGCCAAGTGACTTGGTGTATAGCGAGAATAGGAGAGGGCCTAGAACAGAGCCCTGGGGGACACCAGTGGTGAGAGCACGTGGTGAGGAGACGGTTCTCGCCACGCCACCTGGTAGGAGCGACCTGTCAGGTAGGACGCAATCCAGCGTGGGCCGCGCCGGAGATGCCCAACTCGGAGAGGGTGGAGAGGAGGATCTGATGGTTCACAGTATCGAAGGCAGCCGATAGGTCTAGAAGGATGAGAGCAGAGGAGAGAGAGTTAGCTTTAGCAGTGCGGAGCGCCTCCGTGATACAGAGAAGAGCAGTCTCAGTTGAATGACTAGTCTTGAAACCTGACTGATTTGGATCAAGAAGGTCATTCTGAGAGAGATAGCGGGAGAGCTGGCCAAGGACGGCACGTTCAAGAGTTTTGGAGAGAAAAGAAAGAAGGGATACTGGTCTGTAGTTGTTGACATCGGAGGGATCGAGTGTAGGTTTTTCAGAAGGGGTGCAACTCTCGCTCTCTTGAAGACAGGAGGGACGTAGCCAGCGGTCAGGGATGAGTTGATGAGCGAGGTGAGGTAAGGAGAAGGTCACCGGAGATGGTCTGGAGAAGAGAGGAGGGGATAGGGTCAAGCGGGCAGGTTGTTGGGCGGCCGGCCGTCACAAGACGCGAGATGTCATCTGGAGAGAGGGGAGAAAGAGGTCAGAGCACAGGGTAGGGCAGTGTGAGCAGAACCAGCGGTGTCGTTTGACTTAGCAAACGAGGATCGGATGTCGTCGACCTTCTTTTCAAAATGGTTGACGAAGTCATCTGCAGAGAGGGAGGAGGGGGGAGGGGGAGGAGGATTCAAGAGGGAGGAGAAGGTGGCAAAGAGCTTCCTAGGGTTAGAGGCAGATGCTTGGAATTTAGAGTGGTAGAAAGTGGCTTTAGCAGCAGAGACAGAGGAGGAAAATGTAGAGAGGAGGGAGTGAAAGGATGCCAGGTCCGCAGGGGAGGCGAGTTTTCCTCCATTTCCGCTCGGCTGCCCGGAGCCCTGTTCTGTGAGCTCGCAATGAGTCGTCGAGCCATGGAGGCGGGAGGGGAGGACCGAGCCGGCCTGGAGGATAGGGGACATAGAGAGTCAAAGGATGCAGAAAGGGAGGAGAGGAGGGTTGAGGAGGCAGAATCAGGAGATAGGTTGGAGAAGGTTTGAGCAGAGGGAAGAGATGATAGGATGGAAGAGGAGAGAGTAGCGGGGAGAGAGAGCGAAGGTTGGGACGGCGCGTTACCATCCGAGTAGGGGCAGTGTGGGAAGTGTTGGATGAGAGCGAGAGGGAAAAGGATACAAGGTAGTGGTCGGAGACTTGGAGGGGAGTTGCAATGAGGTTAGTGGAGGAACAGCATCTAGTAAAGATGAGGTCGAGCATATTGCCTGCCTTGTGAGTAGGGGGAAGGTGAGAGGGTGAGGTCAAAAGAGGAGAGGAGTGGAAAGAAGGAGGCAGAGAGGAATGAGTCAAAGGTAGACGTGGGGAGGTTAAAGTCGCCCAGAACTGTGAGAGGTGAGCCGTCCTCAGGAAAGGAGCTTATCAAGGCATCAAGCTCATTGATGAACTCTCCGAGGAACCTGGAGGGCGATAAATGATAAGGATGTTAAGCTTGAAAGGGCTAGTAACTGTGACAGCATGGAATTCAAAGGAGGCGATAGACAGATGGGTAAGGGGAGAAAGAGAGAATGACCACTTGGGAGAGATGAGGATCCCGGTGCCACCACCCCGCTGACCAGAAGCTCTCGGGGTGTGCGAGAGCACGTGGGCGGACGAAGAGAGAGCAGTAGGAGTAGCGGTGTTGTCTGTGGTGATCCATGTTTCCGTCAGAGCCAAGAAGTCGAGGGACTGGAGGAGGCATAGGCTGAGATGAACTCTGCCTTGTTGGCCGCAGATCGGCAGTTCCAGAGGCTACCGGAGACCTGGAACTCCACGTGGGTCGTGCGCTGGGACCACCAGATTAGGGTGGCGCGGCCATGCGGTGTGGAGCGTTTGTATGGTCTGTGCAGAGAGGAGAGAACAGGGATAGACAGACACATAGTTGACAGGCTAGAGAAGAGGCTACGCTAATGCAGAGGAGATTGGAATGACAAGTGGACTACACGTCTCGAATGTTCAGAAAGTTAAGCTTACGTAGCAAGAATCTAATTGACTAAAATGATTAAAATGATACAGTACTGCTGGGGTAGGCTAGCTGCGTTGTTGACACTACCCTAATCAAGTCGTACCGTTGAGTGTGAAGTTTCTACAATGCTGCTTTTCGGGAGCTAGCTGGCTAGCTAGCAGTGTTGGTTACGTTACGTTGCGTTAGGAGAACGACAATATCTGGCTAGCTAACCTAGAAAATCGCTCTAGACTACACAATTATCTTTGAAACAAAGACGGCTATGTAGCTAGCTATGTAGCTAGCTACGATCAAACAAATCACACCGTTGGGACTGTAATGAAATGAAATGAAAATGTGATACTACCTGTGGAGCGAAGCGGAATGCGACCGGAATGCGAAAGTTCTATTCAGTAGACGTTGGCTGGCTATTGGCTAGCTAGGAGTGTCTCCTACGTTAAGGACGACAAAATAGCTGGCTAGCTAACCTCGGTGAATTAAGATAATCACTCTAAGACTACACACTCTAAACTACACAATTATCTTGGATACGAAGACAGCAAAGACAACTATGTAGCTAGCTAACACTACACTAATCAAGTCGTTCAGTTGAGTGTGATAGTTACTACAGTGCTACGGTAGACGGTGAACGTGTTGGGCAGATAGGAGACGACGAAATACGATAATTACGCAATTATCTTTGATACAACGACGACTATGTAGCTAGCTAAGAAGAAATTGCTAAGATTAGACAAATCAGACCGTTGTACTATAATGAAATGTAATGAAATGTAATGAAAAAGTTATACAACCTGCAGACCGAAGCGCGGATGCGACCGGCTTGCTCCAACCCGGACATCAGTCAACACTTTTATAGCACAAAAATAGGCTATTGTTATTAACAATGTTATTTTCTCAGAAAATAGAGAGGTTGGGTTATATTGATATTGCGATAGCACGTTAATTGACTTGTTAAATAAAGGGGTAATAACAGGGTAATAGTGGAAACTCAAAGGAGCTGCTTAGGCCTACACTTTGTCTCTGGCATAAACATGGACTTTACATTGCATATCTTACCAACAAATATGCATCAGGAAGCTTTGTAAATATTTTCCCTCCTAATTCTGATAAGGCTGTATGTATCCTCATACTTTGCTGTATATATGGTTCCCAGAGTATATAATTTACAGTGTACAGTGATTTACATTGGTGAAGTGAAACGAAAAGGAAAAAAAATAGTTAGCCTACGTTTTTGTGTGACTGGTAGTGGTCAAACCAGAGACAAAGGAATACCCCATCTTTGGTCAGACCACAGGCTACACAAGACACACACCTGGCGATCGCTTACCTGCCTGCGCTGTCTGTCAAAGTGCCCAAGCCTGTTTTGTAAACGCGTCATGACGCCGACACCAAGATTTGACGTAGCCTACCTCCACGGTTCACCCGTGCCCCTCCATCTAATCTCGCCTCTCTGTGTATGCTGAATTCCCAGCCTCCCCACTTTTCAACGAGCGCACCGCTATTTTTAGCACTGCCACGGATTAATGTAAAGTGGCGCAGAGACCGTGAACCGGACTGTCCACAAGCATTGTAGGACCTCGCTCGGTATCGGTGCATTCGGCGAGTTACTTGTTACGGAAACCACTTGGCACGGATTCGGAAATCGAGTGGGGGGAATGATGACAAACCCCATGTACCCGTTTCTGGCTTTCTTTTCCTAAAGAAGCATTTTCAAGGATGCTGCTTTCGAAGCGGATCGAACGACAACCCCGGCCCTCGCTCCTGTCCGTGGTTCTCCTATGTTTCATTCTCACCACTGTCAGTGCCAGCATGCCAGGTAAGCATATAGTTTACTTCTAGGACAAATTAAACGGATTTATATTTTGTTTTGTCCCGTATAAAATTATGATTAGCCTATGCCCTATTAATGTCTTCACATTTTAAAAACAGCCCGCATCCAATTTAAAAAACAACAAACATAACATTAAAAACATGACATTACTTGGTCATTTTATGGAGAAAATTGTCCAAAGGGCACTGAAATGTAAATGTTTATTTCTAATTGTGAGTTGAATCAATTAATTGTGTTTAACGCTCACTGTACTTTACTACTTAGTGCGTGACGGTAACATTTTGCTTCACTAAGAGTTGTGACATCTGATATGCAACAGGATGCTGCTGCTCTCTACCAAGACAACAGTCTGCTTTTAGTCTGGTTTACTAAATCTAGATATGTCTCTGCGCAAACTAGCAAAAGGGATCGAGAAAAATACATTCTCAAGAATTCCCCACAAATTCCCTAACTCGTCATTTAAATTTCTCAAAGCGTTTCCGCAGTTCTATTCCCTAGCAAATGGGATTCCCGAGTGACGCAGCGGTCTAAGGCACTGCATCTCAGTGCTAGAGGCGTCACTACAGACCCTTGTTCGATTCCAGGCTGTGTCACAAACGGCCGTGTTTGGGAGTTCCATAGTATGGCGCACTATTGGCCCAGCTTCGTCCAGGTTTGGCCGACCATCTTTGTAAATAAGAGTTTGTTCTTAACTGACTTGCCTAGTTAAATAAGGGTTAAATAAATAAAAAATGGATGTGGTCTATATTATTTGATGTAATTCATATAACTATGTATACATTTTAAGTAAATCATTGGGGCGGCAGGGTAGCCTAGTGGTTAGAGAGTTGGACTAGTAATCGAAAGGTCGTTCTACCCCTGAACAGGCAGTTAACCCACTGTTCCTAGGCCGTCATTGAAAATAAGAATTTGTTCTTAACTGACTTGCCTAGTAAAATAAAGGTAAAATAAAATTGTGTAGTCTTAGCCTATATTGCAGATTGTAATTGGGGGGAGACACTTAATTTAGTAAATATAATCAAATTAATCAAATGGAATTTAACTGTAATTTCCATGAAAATATTGAACATGTAGGCCTTATTTTACTGACATAAAGTAAATCACCTTTTTATAAGAGACAGATGAGGTTGAAAAGGATGAATTGGAGAATGAATATTACCTGATGATGAGAGGAACTGACTGACTGGTGACGAGAGAGCTATTCACACGGAGGCCCTATGAGCAACACAAAAGCTGGACACTAACACACACAATCTCTTTATCTTGCTGGACTAATCACACACATCCCTCCATTAGCAGTGGCATGCATCCACTCTTTAAATCTTATACACTCATGTAGTTCCACACAATAACTCAAACACACTCATACACTCTTTAGTGTAGTGTAACTCCGGCATATACAGTATAATCCCAAAATGGTGGGATGTGTGCAATGTATATCTACAATACATGTGCACACAGACCTCCTGTATGTTGGTCTGTACTGCTTGTTGAAGTTTCCAAGTAAGGCTTCAGGCATTCGGACAATGTTTACCATTAGGTGTTGTTATGGCTGTATCATCATCCTGATTGACTATAAGCAGGCTGTTGAATTGCTGACATGTTCATGTTATGTAAGCCGAGTACTGTCAAAGAGAATGACAGCCAGGGATGGAAATGCATCATATAAATCAACCTGTATTTGCATTGGCACCACTTTTGTGTTCTGAGAGCTTCTCCACTGTAAAAATGCCGGCTGTCTTATTCAACTGGCTTCTGTTGATGAACAACACCACACAACAAGCATATTCTCTCTCAGGCCCTACTTTTAGCTGATTCTCCCTGTTGTCATCAGTGTTTTACTTTCAAATGTCAGGTTTGTCATTGCAAAGGCAGTGCCTTTGTGTGGTTCTCTGGCAATCTTGTCACTATTCAGTGATCAGTCGCCTGGAGGCTTGCTTGTGTTAGAGGAAGTAATTCGTTTAACTGTTATTGCTAGTCACAAATAACACGCACACACACTTTTGTGACCCAGATACTGTCCAGATTTTGCAGCACCTTTGGGGCCAGGCAGAGAGAGCAGATGGAAATAGTTAAGGGTCTGAACTGACACTGTGACAGGCCCACGTAGACCACTGGCTTGCACTACTGAAGGGGTGTCTCTCTCTCTCTCTCTCTTTCTTTCTCTCTCTAACCATGTTTCCATTGAAGGTTTTATCCCAGTAAAGTCATGCTGTATGAAAAAAAGACCATGACAGGTTTGGTGGAAACATGAAGTGTTGGTACAATTTCAGAAATGTCAACAGACAAGTTGCTCATTCGACATGGTGGGATCTTTTTGTGTCGGTATAATCAGTTATGCAACAATGGCGGTGGGAACTCTCATGTTCAAATATTTATATCATAAACCGTCATGTTGAAGTAAACTTGGAGTCACGCAGTGATCTGCTATACATTGTACTACCATGACGTGGAAAAGCGTTATGCATTTATAGGTAGATGAAATAAGTTATGATGAACTTCATGGTGGTTAAGGGATGGACGGTGATGAGCCTAATGCAAATGTTCTATAACTATTGAGGGTTTTATATGAATGCTGGTGACATGATGATCGACGCTTGGCTGGCAATTATCAAATAAAAATGATATTGCTCTTATTTATAATTCATCATATAACCTACCCTGTCCACTTTGTCAGCAAACTGTTGTCTAGAGAACATGTGCCGAAACCAGATAGGGAAAGTTTGCTTTTAATTCGGTACATGGAAACTTTAATGAGAATTTAGCTTTTTTTTTTACAACTAAATCTAAAAAAATAATAATATGTAAATGGAATGTTATAGAAGTGTCCAGACACGTTTTCTTTACGATTTGACTTGTTTTTGAGAAACGTACCACAACCAGGCTTGGATAACACTGGAGGCCCCTTCGGACTCCACACAGTTGGGCAAAGTTGCTTTTAGTTTTTTGTGCCCGTTATGTGGAACAACTTCCAGAGCTCTCTGATATGAGATGTTCTGGTCCCCCTTGATCAGTTCAGAGTAATGATTGGATACCTCTATGTTGATACATTTATTTTTCTTAATATGTTTTGTAATTTTGTATATTGTATGTTGTCCATTTCTAAAAGGACGTATTTGGGGTAAGTTTCTCAAAAACAAGTGAAATTGCAACAAAAAAAAATGTCTAACACCCCATTTCCATAAATTGAGATTTGGTTGAAGAAAACCTAAATTCTCCTTTAAGGCTGTGAGATTGACCATTCTGATCAATTTTTAACAGTGAGGCGGAAACAGCCGTTCTTTACTTTTCTTGCCCCAAGTGAGGCTTTTATTAGCAAAAGTGAAGATAGCCAGGGAACTCTACAAATATTTACATACGAAAATAACCAACTGGATGTTGCAACAGGAATACAAACTGAACCTAATAGAGCGCTTCAAACAAAACCCAGGCCCCAAATGTACTGTAACCCAGCAGCTTGCCAACCAGTTCCCTGTCCAATCCCAAACAATGAAAATGACAGGGTTTAGATACACATACATTGTGGGTATCAGCCAATAGGATGAACTGTATCACATCATGATCAATTAACATTAACAATGCAGGAAATTCAATACAACATGTTAATACGTTCATAAACATACACTATATGTTTTCAACAAAGCACACATGTCAATAAAGCTGCTCCACTTGATTTAAGCATAAATACAACCTGGGATATAAACATGTACATCCCCCGGGATAAGCTACTACCGCAGTACCATTCATTAACTGTGCTCGCCCGAGCACCTTTTGGCTGTCAATTCTCAGACCAGGAAATAACCGGAACTCTCTTCAATAAACGAGGATAACAAGTTAAGAATCTACATTTAAGCTGAACGCTCATGATTTCATCTTCAAACATGATTACATCACAGTTGTACTTCCTAGTCATAAATACATGAGCATTAAGTTATATAGTGGGCGATGCACAACTAGGTTTTGCGCGCACAAACCCATTGACGGCATGCGACCACCAACTCTCACACAAGTCTCCTCTCATTTGCAGGTGATCAACAATCAAGACATCGAAATACATCCCTAATCCCACATTATATTCAATAAATACATGTGCCTCTCATAAACAGTTTCATAAACATTGTCTGGTTATTGATAATCGGGCCTAACTTTAGCTTAGGTGACAAGGACATAATCAGTGGTGTAAAGTACTTAAGAAAAAAATACTTTCAAGTACTACTTAAGTAGTTTTGTTTGGTATCTGTACTTTACTATTTTTATTTTTGACTACTTTTGCTCCACTACATTCCTAAAGAAAATAATGTACTTTTTACTCCATACATTTTCCCTGACACCTACAAGTACTCAATACATTTTGAATGCTTAGCAGGACAGGAAAATGGTCCAATTCAAATCCAATTTTATTAGTCACATGCGCCAGATACAACCTTACAGTGAAATGTTTACTTACGAGCCCCTAACCGATAGTGCAGTTTTAAAAAATACGGATAAGAATAAGAGATAAAAGTAACAAGTAATTAAAGAGGAGCAGTAAAAAATAACAATATATACAGGGAGGTGCCGGTACAGAGTCAATGTGCGGGGGCACCGGTTAGTTGAGGTAGTATGTGCATGCAGGTAGAGTTCATTAAAGTGACTATGCATAGATGACAACAGAGTGGGGGGGGGCGCAATGTGAATAGTTTGGGTAGCCATTTGACTAGATCTTCAGGAGTCTTATGGTTTAGGGGTAGAAGCTGTTTAGAAGCCTCTTGGACCTAGACTTGGTGCTATGGTACCGCTTGCCATGTGGTAGCAGAGAGTGCAGTCTATGACTAGGGTGGCTAGAGCCTTTGACAATTTCAGGGCCTTCCTCTGACACCGCCTGGTATAGAGGTCCTGGATGGCAGGAAGCTTGGCCCCGGTGATGTACTGGGCCGTTCGCACTACCCTCTGTAGTGCTTTGCGGTCGGAGGCCAGGCAGTTGCCATACCAGGCAGTGATGCAACCAGTCAGGATGCTCTCGATGTTGCAGCTGTAGAACCTTTTGAGGATCTGAGGACCCATGCCAAATCTTTTCAGTCTCCTGAGGAGGAATAGGTTTTGCCGTGCCCGCTTCACGCCTGTCATGGTGTGCTTGGATCATGACAGTTTGTTGTTGATGTGGACACCAAGGAACTTGAAGCTCTCAACCTGCTCCACTGCAGCCCCGTCAATGAGACTGGAGATGTGCTCGGTCCTCCTTTTTCCTGTAGTCCACAATCATCTCCTTTGTCTTGATCACGTTGAGGGAGAGGTTGTTGTCCTGGCACCACACGGCCAGGTCTCTGACCTCCTCCCTATAGACTGTTTCATCGTTGTCGGTGATCAGGCCTACCACTGTTGTGTCATCGGCAAATGTAATGATGGTGTTGGAGTCGTGCCTGGCCATGCAGTCATGAGTGAACAGGGAGTACAGGAGGGGGCTGAGCACGCACCCCTGAGGGGCCCCTGTGTTGAGGATCAGTGTGGCGGATGTGTAGTACCTACCCTTACTACCTGGTGGAGGCCCGTCAGGAATTCCAGGATCCAGTTGCAGAGGGAGGTGTTTAGTCCCAGGTTCCTTAGCTTATTGATGAGCTTTGAGGGCACTATGGTGTTGAACACTGAGCTGTAGTCAATGAATAGCATTCTCACATGGGTGTTCCTTCTGTCCAGGTGGGAAAGGGCAGTGTGGAGTGCAATAGACTGCATCATCTGTGGATCTGTTGGAGCGGTATGCAAATTGGAGTGGGTCTAGGATGGGTCTTTCTGGGATGATGGTGTTGATGTGAGCCATGACCAGCCTTTCAAAGCACTTCATGGCTACATACGTGAGTGCTACGGGTCAGTATTTATTTAGGCAGGTAACCTTAGTTTTCTTGGGCACAGGCACTACTGTGGTCTGCTTAAAACATGTTGATATTACAGACTCGGACAGGGAGAGGTTGAAAATGTCAGTGAAGACACTTGCTAGTTGGTCAGTGCATGCTCGCAGTACACGTCCTGGTAATTCGTTTGGCCCTGCGGCCTTGTGAATGTTGACCTGTCTAAAGGTCTTACTCACATCGGCTGTGAAGAGCGTGATCACACAAGCATAGAAGTAGTTTACCTCATCTGGTTGGCTCGTGTCACTGGGCAGCTCTTGGCTGTGCTTCCGTTTGTAGTCTGTAATAGTTTGCAGGTCCTGCCACATCCAATGAGCATCAGAGCCGGTGTAGTACGACTCGATCTTAGTCCTGTATTGAAGCTTTGCCTGTTTGATGGTTCGTCGGAGGGCATAGCGGGATTTCTTATGCTTCTCAGTTAGTCACGCTCCTTGAAAGTGGCAGCTTTAGCTCAGTGCGGATGCTGCCTGTAATCCATGGTTTCTGGTTGGGGTATGTATTGTCACTGTGGGGACGACGTCATCGATGCACTTATTGATGAAGCCAACAACAGATGTGGTGTACTCCTCAATGCCATTGGCGGAATTCCGGAACATATTCCAGTCTGTGCTAGCAAAACAGTCCGGTAGCTTAGCATCTGCTTCATCTGACCACTTTTTTATCGATCTAGTCACTGGTGCTTCCTGCTTTAATTTTTGCTTGTAAGCATGAATCGGGAGGATAGAATTATGCTCACGTTTGCCAAATGAAGAGCTTTGTATGCATCTCTGTGTGTGGAGAATAGGTGGTCCAGAGTTATTTTCCCTCTGGTTGCACATTTAACATATTGATAGAAATTAGGTAAAACTGATTGAAGTTTCCCTGCATTAAAGTCCCCAGCTACTAGACATGCTGCCTCTGGGTGAGTGTTTTCTTGTTTGCTTATGGCGGAATACAGCTCATTCAATGCTATCTTGGTGCCAGCCTCTGACTGTGGTGGTATGTAAACAGCTACAAATAATATAGACACAATCTCTCGGTAGGTAATGTGGTCTGCAGCTTATCATGAGAAACTCTACCTCAGGCAAGCAATGGCTCAAGACTTCCTTAGATATCGTGCACCAGCTGTTGTTTACAAAAATGCATAGAACGCCGCCCCTTGTCTTACCAGAAGCCGCTGTTCTATCCTGCCGGTACAGCGTATAACCAGCCAGTTGTATGTTGAGATTGTCGTTGTTCAGCCACGACTCTGTGAAGAATAAGATGTTAGTTTTTAATGTCCCGTTGGTAGTTTAATCTTACCAATAACGCATCCATTTTATTGTCCAAAGATTGCATGTTTGCGAGCGGAATTGAGGGGAGTGGGGGTTTATTCGCTCACCTCCTACTCCTCAGAAGGCAGCCTGCCCTCCTGCCTCTCTTTCTCCACCTCCTCTTCACGCAGATCACTGGGGTCGCGGCCTGTTCCCGATGGAGCCCTATATCCTCAGGCTCGTCAGAGTTGTGAAAGAAGAAAAAGGATTCTGCTAGTCCGTGGTGTGTAATCACAGTCCTGATGTCTAGAAGTTATTTTCGGTCATAAGAGACGGTAGCGGCAACATTATGTACAAAAATAGTAAAAAACTAAGTTACAAACAACGCAGATAAACTAACAAAATAACACAACCGGTTGTGGGCACGTAAAACGTCTGCTCCGGCACTATTTTAGTTTTCTTTCACGCACTTATGAAGATAACATCCCTGGTCATCCCTACTGCCTCTGACCTGGAGGACTCACTAAACAGAGAACATCCCTGGTCATCCCTACTGCCTCTGATCTGGAGGACTCACTAAACAGAGAACATCCCTGGTCATCCCTACTGCCTCTGATCTGGAGGACTCACTAAACAAATGCTTCGTTCTGAAATTATGTCTGAGGTTTGGTTGGAGTGTGCCCCTGGCTATCCGTAAATTTAAAAAACAAGAAAATGTTGACGTCTGGTTTGCTTAATATAAGCAATTAGAAATTACTTGTCATTTTACTTTTGTTACTTAAGTACATTTGATCAATTACAGTTACTTTTGATACTTAAGTATATTTTAAACCAAATAATTTTACTTTTACTCTAGTAGTATTTTACTGGGTGACTTTTACTTGAGTCATTTTCTATTAATGTATCTTTACTTTTACTCAAGTATGACAATTATTTACTTTTTCCACCACTGAACATAAGGACAATCGTTACAAAGGTTAAACATGTATTTGATGTGCACTACGTCATCACGCACAGCATTTTACCCACAAAAAGTCAGTTTGATTGAAACACATCTGGTGGGAAAATGCGCATATATATTTTATACGCATGAAAATCTGTTCCCAGTTCGATGGAAACCTAGATAGATACTTATGAGTATTTTAGAAGAGTACGGACAATGCAATCTTCTCCAGGGGCCCTGCACTGTGGCTGACCCTGGCTTCCAACCCCTTGAGTGTATGTGCGTGTTTCTCAGGAGGTTGGCTTGAAACCAAATAAGACACATTTCGGAAAGGAAAATGGACAATAATGTACTCCTCTTCTTCAGGTCTCTTATCCATGTCTGTTTTTTTTAAGTGCGTCTTGGGGCTTTGACCTTTTTTATAAGATTCAGTTATGTATACTCCATACAGGGACTATAAGTGGCCACATGCTGTTCTATGCTCTGAGATCAGTTACAGGTTCAGGAGGGGTCAGAAGAATATGTGATTACAGTAAAAAGATGGAATGAGGAACTTGGCAGTGAAATTACTCAAATCCTGGTCTTGAACCCACATGGCAGCTGGCAGCAAACCTTACGCTTAACTTTAGCCAGTTTGCTACAGCAAGGCAGCTGTTTTTGTTTATTTAATCTCAACATCAAATCATTTCTGGGTAACAAGTAAGTACCTTACTGTGATTGCTTGGTGGTCATAAAGAACAAAAAACAATAATGTTCTAGGTCTGTCTGGGAGTGGTCTGAGTTAATTACTGTTATTGGCAGCTTTGCACCCTCTTGGCATTCTCTCAACCAGCTTCACCTGGAATGCTTTTCCAACACTCTTGAATGAATTTCCACATACGCTGAGCACTTGTTGGCTGTTTTCCTTCACTCAGCAATCCAACTGAGAGTTTTGGCACTCTTTCTTATTGGTCTGTTAACTAATTTACCACCAGGTGATGTCACCAGGCAGGCCAAAACTCAATATCACCAAAACAGGTTGACATTTTAGGTGGTCTTTTCAAACAGCTCTTACACTACATTATCATAATTTTCACAATTTCACAGTATTATTCCAACCTCAATGAGGAGATATATATATATAACACAATAAAATCTCATTTTTAACTGCACTGGGCCTTTAAACAATACACTACAAATTTTAATTATCCTGTATTGCAGAAAAGTTTTCCTGCTACAGGGTGATAAAATTAAGATCCTACATCTGTATTCTGAAATTGTAAGTGCTTCAATGTGATGTTTCAACTATAAGCCAGAACTCATAGATAATTATTAACCTGGCCAAATGTGAGCTATAAATGTCATACCTTTTCGAGATTAGGTATACTAATGGTAGTACAAGTCTATAGATGCAGAGATAAATTAAAATGGTCTATAGTATACAGTGGAGGGTGTTGCTCTCAGAAAGATTCCTTTGAAAAAAAGGCTTTCAAAATCTCTTAAGTAGCACTCAGAAAGGAGTTAATATTGATCTGTTTTCCTTGATTCCTTTTCCTGATTCCAATCCTCCTGAACAAATGTTGTTTGATAGGACTAATGGGCAAGGAGGAAGAAAGGTGGGTTTTTTCACAACACAATTGGTCAGGCAGGGACTTGTTGCCATGACAACTCTGAAGCCTCAGATGAAGCAAGCCAGTTTCTCCCAGCCAGCCCAAGGGAAAACCGTAGTGTAGCTGGCAATGGAATGCCTAATATTGATCCAGAGACATTTAACCAGACTCAACCCACTGCATCTTAATTCAATGCTGTCTATATTGTGCTGTATGATTTCTACTAATTTGAGTGAGTGAGTTATGCAGGAAATGTAAAACTTGCGGTCTATCTGAGGTTTAAAGGCCCAGTGCAGTAAAAATCTTGGTTTCCCGGTGTTTCTTAATTCAATACTGTTTATATTGTGCTGTATGGTTTCTGCTCATTTGAGTGAGTTACGCAGGAAATGTAAAACTAGTGGCGTATTTGAGGTTTAAAGGCCCAGTGCAATCAATCTTGATTTCCCTGTGTTTTACAGTATATACAGAACCAGTCAAAAGTTTGGACACACCTATTCACTCCAGGTTTTTTCTTAATTTTTACTAAACCCTTTACAATGAAGATCTGTGAAGTTATTTAGATTTGTATGAATTATCTTTGAAAGACAGGGTCCGGAAAAAGGGTGGCTTTTTTTTTTTTTGCTGAGTTTTAGTTCTGATGTCTTTACTGTTATTCTACAATGTAGAAAATTGTAAAAAAATTAATTTAAAAAATAACTATTGAATGAGTAGGTGTGTCCAACCTTCTGACTGGTACTGTTTATTTCCACACTATGAGGTTGGAATAAAATTGTGAAAAGGCCACTATATTCAGGAACAAATTCTTTCACTTTCTTGTCGTTTTTAGTCATGTTGTGAGATTATGTGTGACTGTGAGTATGTGCTTGCACTGTAAATGTATTTAAACAGGTGCTGTGTGAGCCTCAAGGGCTATCTTTGCTTCTTTGACACATTTGAAGGACTTAACAAGAAAGTGCCATTGCTACAGACTCTTATCAGGCCTTTTCAGGGTCATGGTTGAATCACCAGACTGAACCTAAATCATGGAAATAGGAACAGCTTGGTCTGATAGGGACTTTTTTGCACTGAGTTTTGAAACCCCCCAGTAAACCAAGCGAAATTGTCCGGCCTTCTAGGACTATAATGCGTAATGACAGTCAGCTTTAACAAATACAGTTAGGCCTACCTTCATGAAAAAATACTATAGTATGCAAGGGTATAAATACTGTAGTATTACTATATTTATATACTACAGTATTCATTGTACAGTATCCATAATATATGGTAGTATTTACTGTAGTGTTTTTTTCGCTGACATTACTGTAGTGTTTACTATAGTGTTTTTATTTTATTATCTTTAACATAGAAGTCAGAAGTCAAAAGTTAGGGAACACACTATTTGGTCTATGCTTGGCATGTAGGTTTCTCACTCATAGGTGACACAAATTGGAATATGGGGAGGGGAATGGGCAGTGTTTATGCAAATGTATAAGTACTATAGTATTCTATAGTAAACTAGTATTTTTATGTGGGTAGTTCTTATGTTCTATTTCACAGCATTTTCTTTATGTCTGTGGTTGAAACATGTCTTTGACATGACCATTGTTATAGAATTTAACCAAATAAATAATACTCTGAGTACTGGCTGTTTGTTACATGGGCTATCTATATTTTATTAATCAATTTAAATTGGGCTGCAATCAATGACTTGATCGTCCTTGCTGTGTAAAATATAAAAGTGACACTTCATATACAGATGTAATCATACCGTGTGTATCCAAGAGACTGTCTGAAACAGATAATCATATCAATTTCAAAAGGTATCTTCAGTCCATCGTGAGGCTGCTGGCTGTAGCCACTTGACGTGCATGGCTCAGTTCCTGTTTAACTAGAGACAGGAATTCCACACAATGGGACAGCATAACCCTGCTGCCCTTTCAGCTTCCTGCACCCCCTCACGCCACTGCACCAGTCTACACTCAACCCCCCCACACTGGTAGAATACATAATAAGAAGTGCGGGGGGGGGAGTACAGTTACAGTAGGCGTCTGTCCAAAATGGGTCCCTGTACTTTTGACCAAGGCACATAGAGTTCTGGACATTTCTTACTGGGAAGGGCTATACGGGCACCCCCGGTGCACAAATTGATGACGTATGTCGCGCAACTGAGAGTCGAGTGGAAACGAATGGATTCGGTTCTGTTAGTCGTCCTGAAGAGCCCTTCCAGCAGCATAGCTAGTTTATGCTGGCTAACTGGCAACAACATTAGCATGGCATTAGTTAAAACGGGTAAAAGAAAGTAGTTTTTTTCAATGGACAAGGGAGAAATAACTTGTAGTTACATGCCAATTAGCTAATGTAATGACAAGTGTAACGGTGTTGTATCGAGGTGCTTCCCACTGCTGCTTTCCACTCGGTAGCAGTTGCTTCACCGGGCAGCTGTGTCGCTGTAGGTAGCTAATGTGGAAATGTTGTTCCATCCCACTTGATTTTATTTCGAGTAAGATTGCAGAAATAACACAAGAAATAACTTGTAATATTGGTAGTAACCACCTGGATGTCACCGTGATACAGTCTACTGCTCAATGGGAAGAGTTTGCGCTGCAAGCCAGCAACACAACATGGAATAATGTGCCTATCAGTCCCGCTTGCCGGGCACTGCTCTCCTGCAGTAACTTACTGTAGAGGGAAGTGGCTAGATATTGTAGATAATATCAGGCCAGGGTGACAGCTAAAGCAAAAGTATTGCTTTTGTAGTCTGAAAAAAAAAAAGATTCTGAACACTCCCAAGTCCAATTCTAGCTGACGTTTATAGAAACAAGCAAAACTACACTGAACAAAAATATATTCACAACATGCAACAATTTCGAAGATTTGAGTTACAGTTCATATAAGGAAATCAGTCCATTTTAAATACATTTACTTGGCCCTAATCTATGGATTTCCCATGACTGGTAATGCATGTACAGTGCCTTGCGAAAGTATTCGGCCCCCTTGAACTTTGCGACCTTTTGCCACATTTCAGGCTTCAAACATAAAGATATAAAACTGTATTTTTTTTGTGAAGAATCAACAAGTGGGACGACATTTATTGGATATTTCAAACTTTTTTAACAAATCCAAAACGGAAAAATTGGGCGTGCAAAATTATTCAGCCCCCTTAAGTTAATACTTTGTAGCGCCACCTTTTGCTGCGATTACAGCTGTAAGTCGCTTGGGGTATGTCTCTATCAGTTTTGCACATCGAGAGACTGAAATTTCTTCCCATTTCTCCTTGCAAAACAGCTCGAGCTCAGTGAGGTTGGATGGAGAGCATTTGTGAACAGCAGTTTTCAGTTCTTTCCACAGATTCTCGATTGGATTCAGGTCTGGACTTTGACTTGGCCATTCTAACACCTGGATATGTTTATTTTTGAACCATTCCATTGTAGATTTTGCTTTATGTTTTGGATCATTGTCTTGTTGGAAGACAAATCTCCGTCCCAGTCTCAGGTCTTTTGCAGACTCCATCAGGTTTTCTTCCAGAATGGTCCTGTATTTGGCTCCATCCATCTTCCCATCAATTTGAACCATCTTCCCTGTCCCTGCTGAAGAAAAGCAGGTCCAAACCATGATGCTGCCACCACCATGTTTGACAGTGGGGATGGTGTGTTCAGGGTAATGAGCTGTGTTGCTTTTACGCCAAACATAACGTCTTGCATTGTTGCCAAAAAGTTCAATTTTGGTTTCATCTGACCAGAGCACCTTCTTCCACATGTTTGGTGAGTCTCCCAGGTGGCTTGTGGCAAACTTTAAACAACACTTTTTATGGATATCTTTAAGAAATGGCTTTCTTCTTGCCACTCTTCCATAAAGGCCAGATTTGTGCAATATACGACTGATTGTTGTCCTATGGTCAGAGTCTCCCACCTCAGCTGTAGATCTCTGCAGTTCATCCAGAGTGATCATGGGCCTCTTGGCTGCATCTCTGATCAGTCTTCTCCTTGTATGAGCTGAAAGTTTAGAGGGACGGCCAGGTCTTGGTAGATTTGCAGTGGTCTGATACTCCTTCCATTTCAATATTATCGCTTGCACAGTGCTCCTTGGGATGTTTAAAGCTTGGGAAATCTTTTTGTATCCAAATCCGGCTTTAAACTTCTTCACAACAGTATCTCGGACCTGCCTGGTGTGTTCCTTGTTCTTCATGATGCTCTCTGCGCTTTTAACGGACCTCTGAGACTATCACAGTGCAGGTGCATTTATACGGAGACTTGATTACACACAGGTGGATTGTATTTATCATCATTAGTCATTTAGGTCAACATTGGATCATTCAGAGATCCTCACTGAACTTCTGGAGAGAGTTTGCTGCACTGAAAGTAAAGGGGCTGAATAATTTTGCACGCCCAATTTTTCAGTTTTTGATTTGTTAAAAAAGTTTGAAATATCCAATAAATGTCGTTCCACTTCATGATTTTGTCCCACTTGTTGTTGATTCTTCACAAAAAAATACAGTTTTATATCTTTATGTTTGAAGCCTGAAATGTGGCAAAAGGTCGCAAAGTTCAAGGGGGCCGAATACTTTCGCAAGGCACTGTATCTATTTGTCACGAGTACCTTTGGAAGAAAAAAAAGGTAGTGGCGTGGATCAGAAATCCAGTCAGTATCTGGTGTGACCACCATTTGCTTCATGCAGATTGATCTCCTTCGCATAGAGTTGATCAGGCTGTTGATTGTAGTCTGTGGAATGTTGTCCCACTCCTCTTCAATGGCTACGCGAAATTGCTGGATATTGACGGGAACTGGAACACGCTGTTGTACACGTCGATCCAGAGCATCCCAGACATTCTCAATGGCTGACATGTCTGGTGAATATGCAGGCCATGGAAGAACTGGAACATTTTCAGCTTCCATGAATTGTGTACAAATCCATGTGACATGATGTCGTGAATTATCATGCTGAAACATGAGGTTATGCGGTGGATGAATGGCACAACAATGCCCGTAGCTTATACCTGCCCATACCATAACCCCACCATAGGGGCACTCTGTTCACAACGTTGACGTCAGCAAACATCCAAACGCGCTGTCTGCCATTTGCCCGGTACAGTTGAAACCGGGATTCATCCGTGAAGAGCACACTTCTCTAGCATGCCATTGGCCATCGAATGTGAGCATTTGCCCACCGAAGTTGGTTACGACGTCGAACTACAGTCAGGTCAAAACCCTGGTGAGGATGACGAGCACGTAGATGAGCTTCCCTGAGACAATTTCTGACAGTTTGTACAGAAATTCTTCAGTTGTGCAAACCCACAGTTGGTGGCTGGTCTCAGACGATCCAGCAGGTGAAGATGCCGGCTGTGGAGGTCCTGGGCTGGCGTGGTTACACGTGGCCTGCAGTTGTGATGCCGGTCGGACATACTGCCAAATTCTCTATGGTAGAGAAATGAACATTAAATTCTCTGGCAACAACTCTGGTGGACATTCCTGCAGTCAGCATGCCAATTGCACACTCCCTCAAAACACGAGACATCTGTGGCATTGTGTTGTGTGACAAACTGCTAATTTCAGTGTCCTTTTATTGTACCCAGCACATGGTGCACCTGTGTAGTGATCATGCAAGAGTCTAAGCCCTGTCTATGTCAGAGGTGTACTACTAAGCTATATGTAATTGTTTTAAGAAGATCATACCAAGGATCATTTTACTATTTGATTTGGAATTGTAAAACCCCTTGAAGTATCAAACATTTTTGGCCTTACAGATGTTAGCACATACAAATGCATTGAATAACATATTCACTACATGGAACAACACATGGTCCCCCAAAAAATTAAAGGAAAGTTTGTTCAGAAGTGTCTGTCCTATATCTGAGATACAAGAAAGATCAGGATTTTTAATATATTTTTTTACATGTATTAAACACCTTATTTTTGTCACTAAACCATCTCTATATATAATATACTTCCATAAAGAATGCGTGGGCGTTCTAGTGCAAGCTAACCGACATGTACATGTTTGTGAGAGTCTCACCTTTACGCAGAAGGGTCATATTAGTGTGTAGTCCAAACTGTTCGGACGCTACAGACAGAAGTTGGCAGATCGGCTGTTCTGACTCCAGACGAGTCCAAGACGCTTGTGGGGGTCGTAGAGCAAAACGGAGAACACCGTCTTGTTCACGAGTCTCGTCTTTCCACAGAAGGGTCATAATAGTTTTCTAGGCCAAACCGTGAGAAGACCGATTTTTGAGATGTCTCATGGACTGATAAACACCGCTGTAGATCTTTCACCGCAGATGCGAAAGTGTGACATAGGCAGATGCGAAAGTGTGACAGGCAGATGAGATGGATTGAGGCGCATTTTATGCAACAAAAAAAACAAATCAAAATCAAATGAATTATGCACGCTCAAGTTTTATGTTTTTTGTTTTATTTCTTGTTTGTTTCACAAGAAAAAATATGTTGCATCTTCAAAGTGGTAGGCATGTTGTGTAAATCAAATGATACACCCCCCCCAAAAAATCAATTTTAATTCCAGGTTGTAAGGCAACAAAATAGGAAAAATGCCAAGGGAGGTGAATACTTTCGCAAGCCACTGTAAATAGTCCGGTGGCCATTACTTGTTCAGCAGTCTTGTGGCTTGGGGGTAGAAGCTGTTAATTAAGGAGCCTTTTGGTTCTGACTTTGCGCTCCGGTACCGCTTGCCGTGCGGTAGCAGAGACAACAGTCTATGACTTGGGTGACTGGAGTCTCTGACATTTTTGGGGGGGCTTTCCTATGACACCGCCTAGTATATAGGTCCTGGATGGCAGAAAGCTTGGGCCCAGTGATGTACTTGTCGTACGCACTACCCTCTGTAGCGCCTTACGGTCAGATGCACTAGCTTAAACTGACAGATTTGATTATGTTAATTCGATTTCCATGGTGGTGCGGACATTGACTTTTTCAGCTTCTTGATATGCCACACCTGTCAGGTGGATGGATTATCTTGGCAAAGGAGAATTGCCCTCTAACAGGGATGCAAACAAATTTGAGAGAAATATACTATTTGTGCGTATGAAAAATGTCTGACAATTCTCGTGAAGCATGGGTCCAACACGTTACATGTTGCTTTCATATTTTTGTTCAGAATAGTTAGCTGGGGAGGGCTCATTAGAATGACTGACTGAACCGAATCCATTCGTCCCTACTCAACTCTCACTGCGCATCATACATACGTCATCAATTTTGGGCACCAGGCGTGTCAATAGACTCTCCTCTCTCGTACCAGTGTAACAGTATAACTTTAGACCGTCCCCTCGCCCATACCCGGGCGCGAGGGACCCTCTGCACACATCAACAACAGTCACCCACGAAGCATCGTTACCTATCGCTCCACAAAAGCCGGGGCCCTTGCAGAGCAAGGGGAACCACTACTTCAAGGTCTCAGAGCAAGTGACGTCACCGATTGAAACACTATTTAGTGCGCACCAACGCTAACTAAGCTAGCCGTTTCACATCCGTTACACTAGCACTGAGTTTGCTGATAGATAGCACATTTTCCTCCAAAAACTTACTATGACTGATACAGTATGTGGTTGTCTCACTTCATCTGGATAAGAGCTTCTGCTAAATGACAAAAAATGTAATTGTATAGGAGGCCCACTCCACTCCTCCTATGCACTGATTGGTGTAATTTGCCAGCGTTTCTCATGACTTCTGATGATACCACCTTAAGCCAATAAAGGGTCAACATTGCCACATCAGTGTTTTTCACCATCTGTGGTACACATGTCATGGCACTGTTTGCTGGTCTGCCCTTCTTGGAACTGTTTCTGATTGCACAGCCTGGCAGGCAGCAGATGGCTAGAATAGTCATTTTTCATGTCTCATATCGACTTATTCTGGCGTTACATAACTGTATTTACACTTCTGGTCCCACCTGACCGAATGGTTCTCTCTCCTCTCTCTCTCTCTCTCTCTCTCTCTCTCTCTCTCTGCCTCTCTTTCTCTCGGGGATCTTCATGTTTCCTAATTAGTGAGTGGTGTAGGAGGCATGGTGAGGTGACAACCTGGCCTATGGTTTATTGATATTCTCTCCTTCTGTAATCACATTGTGTTTGTGGCGATCGACAAGATGAGGACACAAATGGTGATGGTGTCATGAAGACCCTATAGACAGTGCATATTTTTCCCTTCCATAGTGCACTTCTTTTGACTAGAGCCTTTAGCCATCCTGTCAGTGTCTCCACACATGCCTCAGTATTGATGCTCTAGCAATGAGCTCTTCTGTATTAAGCCTCTCCCTCCTCTCTTTCTCTCACCATTCTTTCTTTCCACCCACCTCAGTCGCAGGTTTAATGAAGTGCCTTAAGGTGTGACTCAGACTATTCTCCTTTAATTGCTTCATGCTGTGGTATCTTGGGTTGATGATGCACTTATCTCTTAATTCACTACCATTATGACCCACAGCGAAGAGGTGGTGCTTCAGCTGGGAAAGATGCATTTGATTTGTGTGTGTGTGTGTGTGTGTGTGTGTGTGTGTTAGTAAAGCTTAAAGATCAGTCTTCAGGGCTGCAATTTTCTGTGCAACCATTAACTTCCCGCTTAAAAAGAAAACTACAGCAGAACTGCAGGCTAATGATACTTACACCACAGAACATACAGAGGCAACACAGATATAATGATCTGAACAATGCTTGCAGATATATTTATTTGGTACTGCACTAAGTATACCAAACATTAGGAACACCTTTTGTCTTGCCCATTCATCCTCTGAATGGCACACATACACAATCCATGTCTCAAGGCTTAAAAATCCTTCTTTAACCTGTCTCCTCCCCTTCATCTACACTGAAGTGGATTTAACAGGTGACATCAATAAGGGATCATAGCTTTCACCTGGATCCACTTGATCAGCCTATGTCATGGGAGGAGCAGGTGTTCTTAATGTTTTGTATACTCAGTGTATCTCTCTATTCTCAGTAGAATCACTACATGCTACCATAATGACATCAGTCAAGCCAGACAGAAAGATGTGAAGACACACTGCATTTTTTTGTCATGATCTGGGTCCCATTGTGTGAATGATCCAGGTGACCTTGGCACTCTGAAGAAATCCTCAGATCAAGGAAGAGCAATCAGAGTCAGAGAAGAAGAAAACAATGATCTGGCACAATTTGATGAAAAGAACCATGGATGGAGAGAAGGGGACAGACAGAGATATATATACATGAAGGGAAGTTGGGATTAAAATCCTTCAAAGGGCAGGATATGTGGCCTCCAAAGCCACATCACATGTGGGATCAGTCAACGGTGCATGATCCCAGTGTGGCCTGGGTAACATAAGCACTGCCACCTTCAGAAGGACAGGCCAGTGAGTAGGGAAGACAGGCAAGCTGGAGGTGGGAGGCTTAGTGGTGTACTCCTTAAGTGAAAACACCAATTATTTTATACACACACTTAATACTCAGGCTGTGTCCGAAAAGCCGTACTTGCATTCTAAATAGCCTATGCATGAACATGAGCGATCTAAGTGATATAAATGCCAGGATGTCGTACACATCTAGCAGAATTCACTACACACTATTAAGGAATAGAATCTTCTTTCGAGACAACGGCTGACAATCAGCTGAGGGGACCCGCTATACCAAAATGAACGAATGGCGGGAATCAACGCGAATGCGGATTAGATGACGCATTGTCAGTAGGATGAGCCTAGTATGCTGATATTTGTTTCTTACTGCATTCATTTTTACTAAACAGTATGTTCTAAATAGTATGTTGTAAGATTAGTACACAGTATGCAGTAAGTAGTGGGTAATCCAGATTTTGGACACAGCCTTTGACATACCCACATACAGCACAGGAGGTTGGTGGCACCTTAATTGGGGAGGACGGGCTCGTGTTAATGGCTGGAGCGGTATAAGTGGAACTCATTATATAGCCATTCTAATGAGCTGTCCTCCCCGTAGCAGCCTCCACTGACATACAATACACACTAACATAAACACTACTGTGACTCACACCTCCTGATGTCAGAGATCCTGTTACCATGGAGGTCATTATGGCAACAGATGTAGTTCTGCAGCAGCCTAGGGGGCATGCGTTTCTATGAATACCCTCCTGTACTGTGCACTTGTAAAAGCCCATGGTTACTGTACCACTCTGGGGCGGCAGGGAGCCTAGTGGTTAGAGCATTGAGGCAGTAACCAAAAGGTTTCTGGATCGAATCCCTGAGCTGACAAGGTTAAAAATCTGTCATTCTGCCCATGAATGGCAGTTAACCCACTCTTCCCCGGTAGGCCGTCATTGTAAATAAGAATTTGTTCTTAACTGACTTGCCTAGTTAAATAAAGTTATTTTATTTTTTTATTGTTAAACTCTGCCTCTTTAAGCCCTGATAGGCTGCTAAGTCTATTGCTATGTCCTTGCCTACCCTCTACAACAAAATGCACATTGTGACCCACTTTCTCTCTCTGTGTGTGTGTGTGTGTAAGCGTGTAAGCCAATGCTTACACTTTAGATATCTATTGTATGGCTAGATAGGGATGTTGATAATCACAGATTGGAGAATTATTCAAGCATTCATGCTGTCAACCTGGTTTATAATCCTGATCAGCAGAACATCATGATCTAGGCCTTGAAGGTATAATTGTATATTCTTTCAATCGTTTTGATAGATGACACTGCTGGTTGGAAGGACAACCTTTTCTAAGGTCAATCGAGCCAGGGAACAGGTGAAGATGTTTGAGTGTCACAGGAGGTTGGTGGCACCTTAGTTGGGGAGGATCGGCTCATGGTAATGGCTGGACTGCAATAAGTGGAATGGTTTGAAATACCATTCGCTCCGTTCCAGCCATTATTATGAGCCGTCCTCCCCTCAGCAGGTCTCCTCAGTTCCCTGGTAACTGTTTTTAAATTCAGCACAATGTGAATACGATAGCTTGGGTCTGTGTCTGAAAACAGAGTTCTAACCAATACATGATGTTCATGCAATGAAGACAATAGCACAGTCAGAAGGTTTTGCTATTCGAAATCCCTCTACATTGTACATAATAAAATGTTGTTTGCCACTGGTGCGTCAATTCATCTTTAATTCAATCAGTTGTCATGACTACATGGCATCTTGTCATCTCCAAGCAGCCTCTTTTGTCATGACACCTGGGGGATGATGTGACACACTCATGTTCCTGTCCTCTCACACACACTCCATAAGAATCATGATGACCATAATTCAGTATGTTCTGTTCAGAGGAGGTGAGCAAAAGTGTTATCTAACGCCTGGCTCTCTTTTTCTATTTAGCTGGGGGTAAGTGCCCGTACCACATAGACTGTGCCCGTGAGGGGCGGCACTTCTGCAAACCTGGCACCTCCTACTGCGGCCCCTGCCTCACCCCATTGGAAGAGAACGAGGAAGGACAGTGTGTAGCAAGGAAGAGGCGCCATCACCATGGTATGTTGGTCTGGATATTACACACACATTATGCACACTCAAAAAGCCCCACAATCTCCATTATAATGTAGGAAAGCAAGGGGATTTGGGTAATTTACGAAAGATGTTATTGAATTTATTTGATGAAGCTGCTTCAACAGCACAGGGTCATTTTCTACGTATGTTCAATGAACATCGATCATCATCCTTTCCCTGGTTGTGGCTGCATCCCAAATGGCACACTATTCCCTACATAGTGCACTACGTTGACCCCTTTGTAGTTTACTATGTAGGGAATAGAGTGCCATTTGGGACACATCCTGTGTCAAGCTACAGATCTCTGAGCATCCAGACATGGGGTTAGGTCAAACGCAGTTTGGTCACACAAAGTGGTTCATGAGCTGATGCAGAGAGGTTGCCGTTTAATTGGATGTGTGTGTGTACGTGTGCCTTTGTTCGTGACGTAGCCATGAGTAACTAACTCTGTGCTTTAAGAGTGAGCATAGTGAGCCACAGTGACACAGACAGGAAACCCTCACTGCTCCTCTTTCTCCTCCTCCCTCACTCTCCCAGTCCCCCTCCTTGCTTACTGCATTCACTCTCAATCTCCCTCTTCTATATTTATTTGATACCCCCTTTTTGTTTTACTCTATCGCCTTCCTTATCAATTCCTCTCCCTCCTTCTCCCTATTGATCTCTCCATTCCTCTCTCTCCCTCGATCTCTTCAGCTCTCTGCATCAATCTGTCCTTATTTCTCCCTCTCTCTGTGCGCTGTAGTTTGATCCTGTGTTTCTCTAATCCCCGCTCCTGCTGCCCACAGACAGATGACCACCGCATTTAATCACCCAGAGTACTGCATGCATCTCTCTCTCCTGCATCTCTCACACTCTCTCCATCTCTCTCACTCCCTTCCATCTCCCTCCCTCTCCCTTTCTCTCTGTTACTCTCCCCTTCCATCTCTCCCTATTTCACTCTCTCTGGCTCCTTCATACAATCTAATTTCATTCTGTAAAAGCGTTGCTCCGTGGAAATAAATAACATTTTTTTATTGTCCGGTGATTTTACAAGGCATGCCATGGTTTGTGAAAGATATTGAGGGAGAGGAGAAATAGAGAGGAAGAGGGAGATATTCTCTCTTACCCTGCCACCTCTACCTTGTCTCTCTCTGTGTGTGTGTGTGTGTGTGTGTTTCTCTCTCTGTGTGTGTTTCTCTCCAGGATTAATAATTTAGTTGGGTCTGCAGCAGAGGACATTAGATTAGGGGTCACGGCATCACACAGAGAGATATGAGGACATTAGATTAGGGGTCACGGCATCACACAGAGAGATATGAGGACATTAGATTAGGGGTCACGGCATCACACAGAGAGATATGAGGACATTAGATTAGGGGTCACGGCATCACACAGAGAGATAAGAGGACATTAGATTAGGGGTCACGGCATCACACAGAGATATGAGAGAAATAAAAATAAGAGCGGATGAAAAGGAGAGCGAGAACTTTGTGGAGGGAGTTTATCAACCTAGGAGCATCTAATTAGCAGGACTTCTGACACAAAGCAGAAGCGGTGTGTGTGTAGTGTGTATTGTGAAGGCTAGGTCGTTGTGGTGGTGTGGTTTGAGTGTGTTGGGTGGTGTGGTATGAGTGCTACAGACCACTGGGCTAGGTTACATAAACCTGTGAGGGCTGGCTAGAACAAACTGGCCCTGTGGGGACCTACCTTGTGGTCAGAGACTGCTGGCTATGTCTGAAATACTACCCTATTTCCTATATCGTGCTCAGGTTAGCGTTTTCTGTCATGAATCTTGTTCTGGAAGCAGCTCTGCAGAGTGGTCACCAGCTGGCACAACCACAAAATTATAAATTCAGAATTTTTTTACCTTACCAAAACCTGAACCCTAAACTTAACCACACTGGTAAGCCTAATGCCTAACCCTAACCTTACATTAAGACCACTTTTTCATGAATCTTTAAAATATAGCCAATTTTGACTTTATAGCTGGCCTATCTAAGGGGAAATCGCTCAGTTCTGCATCCAGGACAACCTGTATATAGCACACTGTTTTTGACCAGGGCCCATATGGTGCCATTTGGGATGCAGCCCCTATGTACAGGATGAGGTGTACATCAATGGAGATGTGCTCCTAATCAGAGCAATCCGGACATGTCACCATGCAAAGCCTTACCTTTTATGTTCCTTTTATGTGCTAAACATATTTGTGCTTATTTTTTAGCATGATCTTATCTCCATAGGCTGTGTCTATTGAGGAAGCTTATGGATGTTTTTTCCAGTACACATGTAGACAGAGGCTGTTGTCCATGGAGAGATGAACCCATCCAGACACAGCAGGACCAGGGAGAGGCTTATGTGACCCAGTGGAGCCGAAACGGATACATTATTAAATCTAGCAACTCTGATGTTTTAGATTATGTATGAGAGAGCAGCAGGATGCACATCAGTATACACTACAGGAGGTTGGTGGCACCTTAATTGGGGAGGACGGGCTTGTGATAATTTCTGGAGGGGAATAGCAAACACACTCTCTTGTTTTCTCTTTCACATGTGCACGCGCACACACACACTAGTACACAGATATTTGAGTGTAGGTGCCATGCTTTGTAGGTAAAGTTGTCATGGGTAGGTTCCACAGGAGTCTGGTGAGGGGAGGACGGCTTATAATAATGGCTGGAATGGAGTGAATGGAATGGTATTAAGCATTTGAAACTGTGTTTCATACCATTCAATTAACTCTGTTCCGGCCATTACTATGAGCCACCCTCCCCAATTAAGGTGCCACCAGCCACCGGTGGTAGGTACAATATGTATCTTCTCAGAATGGGAAGAGTAGTACTGTTATTCACTGGTTATACAGTGGCCGCATGAGGAGCAGAGGTGAGAGGGTAGGTCAATTACAGTAGCTAAGTGAGTACAGTTAGTGAACAGTACTCTTTGTGTGTGTAAGACAAGCCTGTGTTTGACATCAAGGCATACACTTCCATAGGTAAACACTGGAGCTATGGGCCCTGTCTGGTAATAAGGCTGGCAACCAGTCAGGAGAACTGGATATGTATACACACAGTATGTACTGAGGGCAGAGCTCTACTCAGAAACAGGGACGTGTGGTCATCAACAGCAGGTAAAGCTGTGGTCAAACTGACCCCTCCATAGTCAGACATAGAGGCTAATAATAGATCAGGAGCTGGACATGGGGAACAGGGAGACCCTCTAGAGATGGGGTGCGGGGAGGGATGATGCATAGGGGGCTAAGCAAAGCTAATGAAGCTCTCTAATGGAGCCTAATGACAGCTGTTGACAATCCATTAGGAATCAGGGATGTTATACAATGCCATCATGCTATTAGTTGATTCAGTGTGGAGCTCTGACTATGTTAGTCTTGATGGGAAATGCGTTGTGGAGTCGTTGAGTGGTAGTGATGTTCATTTAAAAATAGTGAAGTCCTTTATTTCAATATTCTGTTTAACATGGTGACTACTAGGGTTGATGGAATTTGATAGACACCTGTACAAGGGACAATACTCTTGGGAGTTTGGTGTTCAGGAATTATTCACTTGAAAATGTGTTTTATATAGCTACGATGAGTGTCACCATGGAGAGAGAAATGGGTTGTTGCAATGTTGAGGATGGAATAGTTAACCAAGACATGTTATGGATGTTGACCAAGTACCTCTGACCCAAATATAGGCTTGGGTCAACAAGCCTTACCATGTGTGGTCAAGAAGAAGCTATAGCTGCTAACATTCCGGTGAAAATGATTGCCCATCTAACCTAGTGCACTGTATGGCGGTAGCCTAGTGGTTAGAGCATTAAGCCAGTAACCGAAAGGTTGCTAGATTGAATCCCCAGCTGACAAGGTAGAAATCTGTCACTCTGCCCCTGAACAAGGCAGTTAACCCACTGTTTCTAGGTCGTCATTGTAAATAAGAATTTGTTCTCAACTGACTTGCCTTAAATAAAAATGGAAGAGGTCCAATTGAAAATACTCACCGGCACATTGTTCTCATAGCCACAAGAGGGCAGCAGTAGACCCTAAGAATGAACCCCTGAGAAATTCCCCACCCCCTGAGAAATATTAGTCAGGAAACCACATTTCCATCCAGTTTTTGTGAGAAGTCATATCGTATTAAAAAAAAGTAATGACAGCTGTGACGGAAACAGGCAGTTTCGGTGTCATTTTATCAGTTTAGACAGAATTTGTTTGTTTCGGTAAAATTAATTATGCAGGAAATGGCGGTGGAGATGCCTTTATGCGCAAATACTGATATAATAACCATCATATCGAAGTAAATTTGGAGTCACGCGATGATATGGGGTGTGATCCTCCCACTACGACTCGGGAATCCATGCAGTTTATTAGGCTACAAATGAAATAAATGATGATGCACTTCACAGCGTGGTGAAAGAGCACTATGATTAGCTTGATGCTGCTTTCCAATAAATCTCCAGGGTCTTATTCCGCTGACATGGTGATCGATGCTTGACTGCCATTTGACAACAACAAAAATGTTCTTGCTCTTATCCATAATAATCTCATCGTGTAGACTAGCACAGCCTACCCACACTGTATTTGTGAGCTGTTGGCTAGAGCGCAGGTGCCAGGACCAGAGTAGGCACATTTGACATTTAATGGTAAAATATTGCTATTTTTTTATGCGGACCCTAAAATATTTGCATGAAAATCTGTCTCCAATTGGATGGAAACCTAGCTAGTGAGACTAATATATTTTGTACTATTGCAAGCTATGTATTGATGAAATAATGCATACTGTTTGGTTATGTGTGGGTCTGAATTCAACTATTCGGTCAGGTATTATACTAATTCAATCTGGTAAACAATTAGAAAAAAGTATCAATAAGTTTAATTTACATATCCATTAGATACTTTTATTCACCTTCAAGACCCTTTCCTTCAGTTCACAAACAAGAGCAGGGCAGCCCCTTTGACTGGAAATACAAATGACAAATTCAGTCGTTATGTTGTGATGGGAAATGATAGGTAACTGAATGCGTTGTCCTGATGTATAACTAAGGCCCAGCCAGGGTGGGGTAAGGGTGGATAGGAATAAGAGAGTCTGACTGTTTAGTGTTTGTTTTCATAAACTTTACATCCCTCTTCTTCTACTTCTATGATATCATGGCAGTCCACAAACAAATGTTTAAGGTGCATGCCGCCACCTACTGTGCAATCAATCATGGTCTGCCTAGTTCTGTACTACTAACCCCCCCCCCCACCACCTTTTTCTCCATTTTGTCCACACTAATCGCTGTCATTTCCAACCTAGCACGTTGTCACGCTCAAGGCTAGTGCACCTTACATCCCTCTTGGAACCTCTTGGGTTATGGTTAATTATCAACTTGGTGCCAAAACCTCCTCTCTGATGCATGGAAAGGTGTATGCTTAGTCAGTGTGTGAGGGTTTACTGACACACACACACACACCAATTTCCCCGTTCTTATTTTCTCTATCTACTACACACTCCCACTCAAACAAACTTATATAAATACATACCCTTATGCTCCCTTTTTTGTGGTTCATGCTCACTGATTCCTCTATGTACCCTCTCACTCAAGTACTCATGCCAACACAACATTTCAGGAATGTTCTCTTTTTCTTTCGAATGTTGAAACTTTCCTCAAATGTTGTTTAAGTTAGCTAACAAAGTAGGGTATAAAGTGCCAGGTACACTGGCACACTTGGAGCACTCCACCACCTGCAAAGTACAGATGGCATGACCCACCCCCACTGACACCTGCTGTGGATCACACTAAATGGGATAGAATGGGGTGAGAAAGTAACAAAGCACAGACTGAAAGTGCCGTCACATCATATCACGCACATTACCACCGCCAGATGGCCACCCTTCTGTAGAGGACAACACCTTAATCATTAATAACACGGCGCTCACGCTAATACAAACACAATGAGACATTACTAAGCATTTTCAAAGAAGTGGCTTAGTTGGTGATATGGCTCATGATGTCTCACTATAGTAATTAAATATTGAATCTGAATCATATTTAGCTTATCACGTAAACAGTGTAGAATTACCTGGTCTTTTAGAGTAACCTTGGGGAGGGAGAGATGATCACCATTAGCACTCAGCTGAGTGAGATTTAGAGACTTGTGTGTGTGTGAGAGGGAGCAGGGCCGAGACAGAGGGGCGGGGTGATTGCACAAGCCCCCTGCGGTGCTTCAACCCCTGGCCACACACACACTATGTATACCGGTAACCAGGGAGAACTGTGGCCTAGTCCTGGAATGTGGCCTACTGTCTGGCCAAAAGAGCTGTTAAACAACACCCTGGCTTTGTCTCTCTTTCACTGTTGCCCAAACAAACAACACACCGGCACACTCTCTATCACACACACACAAACACATTTATACACACGCGCACACACTCACTGGCTCTCTGGCTCTCTCATGGGTTGCTTCATCCACTTGCAGTCACACAACAGGATGTCCTGTTTCTTCTAATGCTTACTCTTTCACGCCCACACTCTGTTCTGTTATATGGTTACCACCTTAAATTAAATTTTTGGGCAAAAAGGCAAACTCCCCTCCATCATTCATCCATTGTATATAGACTTGTTTATACTGTATTATTGACTGTATGTTTGTTTTACTCCATGTGTAACTCTGTGTCGTTGTATCTGATAAACTGCTTTGCTTTATCTTGGCCAGGTCGCAATTGTAAATGAGAACTTGTTCTCAATTTGCCTACCTGGTTAAATAAAGGTAAAAATTAAAATTAAAATTGAATCAGGTGACTCATTCATCACAAAACCCACTGATATTGCCAACTACTTTAATGATTTTTTTCATCTGCAAGATTAGCAAATTTAGGCATGAAATGCCAGCAACAAACACTACTAAATAGGTAAACACTAACTGACTAAATTATGAAAGACAAGCATTGTAACTTTGAATTCCGAAAAGTGAGTGTGGAAGAGGTGAAAATATATTTTTGTTTATCAACAATGACAAGCCACCTGGGTGACAACTTGGATGGAACATTTCTGAGGATAATAGCAGACGATATTGCCACTCCTATTTGCCATATCTTCATTCTAAGCCTACAAGAAAGTGTGTGCCCTCAGGCCTGGAGTGAAGCAAAAGTCATTCCGCTAACCAAGAATAGTAAAGCCCCCTTTACTGGCTCAAATAGCAGACCGATCATCCTGTTACCAACCCTTAGTAAACTTTTGGAAAGAATTCTGTTGAACCAGATTCAATGTTATTTTACAGTAAACAAATTGACAACAGACTTTCAGCACGCTTCTAGGGAAAGGCATTCAACATGCATGGCACACACAAATGACTGATGATTGGCTGAGAGAAATTGACGATAAAAGATTGTGTGAGCTGTTTTGTTAGACTTCAGTGTGGCTTTTGACATTATCGATCATAGTCTGCTGCTGAAAAAACTTGCGTGTTGTGGCCTTACATCCCCCGCTATATTGTAGATAGAGGTACCTGTCTAACAGAACACAGGGGGTGTTCTTTAATTGAAGCCTCTCCAACATAATCCAGGTAGAATAATTAATTCCCCAGGGCAGCTGTCTAGGCCCTTTACTTTTTTTTCAATCTTTACCAATGACATACCACTCGAAAGCCAGTGTGTCTATGTATGCGGATGACTCAACACTATACACTTCAGCTACTAAAGCGAGTGACAAAGAGCGGCAGTTAGTTTCAGAGTGGGTGGCAAGAAATAAGTTAGTCCTAATTATTTCAAAAACGTAGTATTGTATTTGGGACAAATCATTCACTAAATTCTAAATCTCAGCTAAATCTTGTAATGAATAATGTGGAAGTGGAGCCATTTGAGGTGACTAAACTACTTGCAGTAACCCTGGGTTGTAAACTGTCATGGTCAAAACATATTGATGCAACACTAGCTAATATGGGGATAAGTCTGTCAATAATAAAGCACTGCTCTGCCTTCTTAACAACACTATCAAGGTCCTACAAGCCCTAGTTTTGTTGCACCCGGACTACTGTCCAGTTGTCTGTTCAGGTGCCACAAAGAGGGACTTTACAATTGTCTCAGAACAAGGCAGCACAGCTGGCCCTTAAATGTACATGGAGAGCTAACATTAATAAGATGCATGTCAATCTCTCCTGTTCTCAAAGTAGAGGAGAGATTGACTTCATCACTACTTATTTTTGTAAGAAGTATTGACATGCTGAATGCACCGAGCTGTCTGTTTAAACTACTAAAACACAGCTCGGACACCCATGCATACCCCACAAGACATGCCACCAGAGGTCTCTTCACAATCCCAAATTCCAGAGTAGACTAAGCAGACCAAGCAGTAGAATCAGATTTTAAAAATATATAAAAATATACCTTATGGAACAGCGGGGACTGTGAATAGACACACACTCAGGCACAGACACACGCATACACAGACACATGATAACACACTCCCTCTATACACATGTGCACATGGATCTTGTATTGTGTGGTAGTAGAGTAGTGGCCTGAGGGCACACACTTAATGTGTTGTTAAAATCGTTATGAATGTCATGTAATGTTTTTAATTGTGTTTAACTGCCTTAATGTTGTTGGACCCCAGGATGAGTAGCTGCTGCCTTTGCAAGAACTAATGGGGATCCTTAATAAACACAAATACAAAACTCACAAAATGTAGAAGCACAATATACATATAATAAGATATCCTGAACAAAGGCATGATGTGCATATGGACTCATTCTTAAATCTGCCAATGTCTTTCTCCTCAGGTCAAGTGACAGCCTTCTCTGATCTAGATGAAGAGATTGACTTCCTTCACTCAGTCATTGCCAAACAGGAAGTGTCAGAGGTCAAACAATCAAAACAATCAGGTGAGCCTTACATTCTGTATGCATTTCTATGAATTTTATTACGTTTCAGTTACTTTTCCATAGATGTGTGTCGCTATATATAAAACGTTATCTACACCACAATAATAACAATGTCTGTCTCTCTCTTCCGCTCTCTTATTCTCTCTCTCTCTCTCCCAGACACCCCCTCCAAGGCAGTTCCTATGACTCAGACAAAGTTTCCCAGACAGAGAGGCAAGGCCCAACCTTCTGTGGAGCAGCCCACTACCGCCCACCCCTCTACCCGGACCCCGCAGCCTGCCACTGGGGCTCTGGAGAGGGTGGGACCGGGGGGACCTGGAGGCCCCATAGCCATCCCATTCCCCTCCAAGGACAGTCTCCTTGTCAGTAAGTGTCTTTATTAGTTGAAAGTAGTGACACGTTTATGGCGTAAGACCAGGCCAGCTCTACTAAGTGTGCTTAGGGTTGTTGTCCTGTTGGAAGGTGAACCTTTGCCCCAGTCTGAGGTCTTGAGCGCTCTGGAGCAGGTTTTCATCAAAAATCTCTCTGTACTTTGCCCCTTTCATCTTTCCCTCGATCCTGACTAGTCTCCCATTCCCTGCCGCTGAAAAACATCCCCACAGCATGATGCTGCCACCACCATGCTGCACCATAGGGTGATAAGTGGTGCCGGGTTTTCTCCAGACGTGACGCTTGGTATTCAGTCCAAAGAGTTCAATCTTGGTTTCATTAGACCAGAGAATCTTGTTTCTCATGGTCTGAGTCCTTTAGGTGCCTTTTGGCAAACTCCAAAAGGAGATGTCATGGGGCTGACATGTGCCGTGGCTTCCGTCTGGCCACTAAAGGCCTGATTGGTGGAGTGCTGCAGAGATGGTTGTCCTTCTGGAAGGTTCTCCCATCTCCACAGAGGAACTCTGGAGCTTTGTCAGAGTGACCATTGGGTTCTTGGTCACCTCCATAACCGTAGTCCTTCTCCCCCAATTGCTCAGTTTGGCCGGACGGCTAGCTCTAGGAAGAGTCTTGGTGGTTCGAAACTTCTTCCATTTAAGAATGATGGAGGCCACTGTGTTCTTGGGGACCTTCAATGCTGCAGAAATGTTTTGGTACCCTTCCCCAGATCTGTGCCTCGACACAATCCTGTCTGAGCTCAACGGACAATTCCTTCCACCTCATGGCTTGGTTTTTGCTCTGACATGCACTGTCAACTGTGGGACCTTATATAGACAGGTGTGTGCCTTTCCAAATCATGTCCAATCAATTGAATTTACCACAGGCAATTGCAATTATGGGCTATTGTGTGTAGATAAGGGGGAAAAAATAAGTAGGTATTTTTTAATAAGGCTGTAACATTACAAAATGTGGAAAAAGTGAAGGGGTCTGAATACTTTCCGAAGGGAATAGATTTGAAAGTGGTTAGATTCCATCTGCAGTCACACACAATTTCATAATTTCTCCTCCTTTTATGGGTATCTTGTCTTCACTCTATCCTCTTCTCTGTTTGTTTCGACCTCTGCAGTTATGATCTCTGTGTGTATCATCTTTGGCACTGTGGCCCTGATCTTGGCTACAGTTTGCTGGGTAAGGTAAGACATCAGACAGTAACAATATCAATATGTTATTATTTAATTTGACAACTTAGATGTGCTAGACTCCCTTCTATTGTTTTACTGTCAAGTGTTTTTGTTAGAGCATGTTAAATCATTTTCCAACACATTTTATAAAGGATCAATTTAAGCACTGCACTGTTATGATGCATCCCAAATGGCACGCTACTGCCTATGGTGCACTTTGGACCAGGGTCCATAAAGCTTTGGTCAAAGTAGTGCACTATATAGGGAATATCGCGCTATTGGGAAGTGTCCAAAATGCAGATTTTATTTTAATTTTATTTTACCTACTGTTCCTGCTCCAGTCTCCCTAGTCTCTAATGGCTCAGAATAATGTTGCCCCCTACAGGTTGCAGAAGGAATCACGTCTGGCCCAGAAGGTAGATTACCCTGTATTTGGAAGCAATGGAAATGGAACAGCCAACAGGACTTCAGTAAGTGCATTGTTCCGCATGGGGCACAATACATCCCCCTCAGCTAAATACGTTAGGAGTCTTTTCCATATTACCCAGATTAGACCCTGTTCTCTTTGGTCCTCTGTTGTTTCCACAATCAAGTGGGGAGGCTGATGACATCAGAGTAAACCCATCAGACCAGCTCCTTGAATGGCCAACTCTTGAAGTTTGCAATTGTGTCCCAAAACAAAGTTTTTCTCAAAACATATTTGTGTACCCATAAGTGTGTGTACATTACTGTATTTATACAGGGGATATTGTTTTTCAACAGGAAACGTTCAAAAATGGCTGAAGTTTGTCTTTAATCTTAGTCCTGGATGAAGAAGCACTTTGAATATAAGATCCCTATTTTGAACATGCATTTTAGACCAGGATTAGCCTAATCTATGTCCGGGATACCGTACCTACACATGTGTAAATAAGGGACTAGACTATTTTTTTGTATGATTAATTTCCTTCTGTCAATGTGATTTGACCACAGGATGTCTGTGACGTAAGCATCTGATTTTCAGGCTTTGCCTCTTCTTTGCTTTTCCTCCCCGCTGAGGGTGGTTTTCATGGGTCTCTCCTCTCCTTCTCCCTTTTCTCCTCAGTCGGGGGATAAGAAGTTGGCACAGAGTGCTCAGATGTACCACTACCAGCATCAGAAACAGCAGATGCTCTCCATGGAAAAGTGAGTTCTACTCCTCCTCTTGCCCTTTTCGGTCTTGCGTCCTTTCTCTCTCCCTACCTGTCCGACAATTCAGTTTCATTCAAATATGAATACACACACACATATTCATCTTGGTGCATTCTGTTGTTTTTCAGACATAAATCGGAGACGAAAGTCACTGACTCAGAAGTCACATCAGATGAGGAAGAAGTGGGCGGAGACTTCACTGTGTACGAGTGCCCTGGCCTTGCACCGGTGGGTGTGCTAGGACACACACACACACATGCACTCGCACTCAGACATGCACACACACACACACTCAGGCACAAACACATAATATATTCACACAAATTCTGTCCTTGTTTACACACAATATTCATATTGCTGATGACTGTGTTTGTTTGGCTTTTATGTCATTGCAGACTGGAGAGATGGAAGTGAAAAATCCTTTGTTTGACGACTCTACCCTACACTACCAAGGGAATCCCAAGGGAATTCCATAGGCTTTAATGCATGCTGGAACACGCAGACACCACACACACAGAAACATACACCCAATTAAAACACAATACAAACCTACACACACACACACACACGCAATTTCTTTACTCTGGAAAAGACCAGCTTAACTCTCCAATCAGGTTGTTCTCTCAAAACTGGACAGGCTTATACAGATGTTGGATCTTAATTTGATGCATTTTGTTGCAGAAGGAAAATTATCTGCAGCAGGAGGAATTGAATGTCTATTTAATATTGAGAATCAATACCAGGGGGCAGCTGGAAGCAGTGTTTTGTAGGCTATACAATAATTTAGACTGTAGGTCCACTGACTAATTGTTGTATTATATGTTCAAGGCAAACAATAAGCAAAATAAATTGGTGGTTATCACAGAGCCTGTGTGGTCCAGTGGGTACAGCCGCTGACAACGGTAAACATATGCTAGAGTAGGCATGGGTTTGAATCTGGTCCAGTAATGTCCTTTGAGAAACTAGTACATTTCTAGTTAATCTCTGTGGGCTGTACATTTACTCTTACTCAAGTAATTTCTGGAGGAAGTAACTTATTTTTTACTCCATTACATTTGACCAAATTACTTTAGTTACATAGATTTTTAATATAATATTGTCGCTGTCGGATGACATTTTTTACATGACTCGATACTATACGTCTGTATGAACGTTTCACAACCACTTGACCAATGAAATGTATTCAAAATAGGTTGTCATCAAAACTCTTAAGTCCATTGTCTCTCAAAGTTGTCCATCAAACCCAGTTTTATCTCCACCACGGCTCTCGAAGGGAAGCGCACGTCTTCATATTTTTGTTCTTGGGTTCTTAGCCAGACTCGATCAGAGGTAAGTTGCACTTTAATTACCTTCTGCCTTTGTAATATTATATATTTCTGAAGTAAGATAAGTCATTTCTAATTAGCTAATATATTAGAAATATAGAAATGAACTAGCTAGCTTTGGCTGACCCAGACTGTGACAGAAAAAGTTTAATCTCATGTTTTTAGCTCCCCATATGACCTCTGGAAGACATTCCTGCAGTCAGCACACCCCCTCAAAACTTGAGACATCTGTGGCATTGTGTTGTGTGACACAACTGCACATTTTAGTGGCCTTTTATTGTCCCCAGCACAAGGTGCACCTGTGTAATGATCATGCTGTTTAATCAGCTTGTTGGTAAAGACACACCTGTCAGGTGGATGGATTATTATCACTAACAGGGATGTAAATACATTTGTGGGAAAAAAATGTAGATTAAGACTTTTTTTGTCTGTCTGGAAAATGTCTGGGATCATTTATTTCAGCTCATGAAACATGAGACCAACAGTATACATGTTGTGTTCATATTTTCGCTCAGTATAGCTATCACATTAGGTTGCCATTACAAGACAAGCTGTCTAAACTAGATGCAGCGTCAACGATGTAGCTAGCTAACATTAGCAAGATCAACAGGTCAGTCCACCGCAGCATCCTCCCACACATTATTCTCCCTGTTTGTGTGTGTGTGTCATTCTGTTTTTATGAAAATGCCTATAAGCACCTCTTTCATACAGTCAGTGTATCATCTCCGTAAGCTTTTTGTGCCCTATAGAAATCATATAGATTGTCTTTTTATTTATAGCTTGTAGCGGCAGTACCGAGGCGATAGGAGAATGAGCCAGCCAAGAAAAGAAAATACTCTTGAAAGTGGAAAGGACAGGTTCGGAAGGGATGGAGTATAAATACTGTTTTGTCTAGAAGGGATAAAGCTTTTGTCAAAAATATAAAACATTTCATAACAGGTTAGGAGGAATAAGTTATGATTAGTAAAAAATGTTAGGATTAGCTAAAATGCAACAAAAAAAAAGACTTTTGACATCAATTTAATTCAATAGTAAAATGTGTCTGATTTGCATACTAGTAACACGATTTGATAATGACATTTCGGGAATTGATTGTTTTACTGTTGTAACACCTGTCCATTCTGAGTGAGAAATTGAACATCACACTTGGTGTAAATATTTTTGTATGCATATTCACATGTACTTGAAATGATATTGTGATTGTCATTAATGCTATTGAAATTGTACAATTATTCCAATGCCTCGAGTACCACATACCTTTTTATGAAATTGTGCACATTGCTAGATATTAAGTCAACATTGCATGACCCTAATTGAAACTATACAGCCTACCGACTTTGTTTGATGTTAGTCTTCATTGGAGAGTACCTGTGCTGGGGGACGTCTGCAAGATGGTGCTGGCAGGCTTTAATTAGAAATGAATGTTTTCTGACCGGATACTTTTTTACTCATTCATGAGTAGTTTCTCAAGAAGGCAAATTTTACTTTGTAATTCATTCATCTAAGTAACAGTACTTGTGCTTAAATACAGATTTTCAGTACTCTACCCACCGCTGCAAATTATACATAGCCTAACTAAAAATACATGGGTGAGCATACACACTGGAGGAAAGTTTATCGTTCTACAGTAGGCCTACATCTGTCAATCAATTGATGCTCCAAATCAGCTCAACAATTTAGCCAGGGAAACACAAACAGTAGATTATCGGTTTTTACACCTTTTATTTAGGTACTATTGATTGGCTAACGGCTAGCCTACAAAATGTAGCCTATAGAAATATAATCAAATAACAAAGGGCCTATTGCAACCATTGATGGCACTAGATTATCGCCAACTAAAGCCTTGTTCACACTGCAGGCCTTAATGCGCAAATCAGTTTGGGTTATCACATCTGTTTTGGGCTACTGACTGTCCAGACAGCAAGCTAAAGGTGACCGGATTGTGTGTGTTCAGACAGCAGTCATTTGCTGACAAGGCTATGCTAGTTGTCATAGTAATGACAGGTGTGTGTGTGTGCACAGTGGTGTAGGCTGATTGGTGGTGGTGCTTGTGCTTCCTATCACTCAGACGTTATGTAGCAAGCTAAGGTGACAACAATGCCTTCCATGGACGTGTCCCAGTTGCTTTGAATGTTTAAAATCATTAGGGTAAGAACACTTTTAAAGCCTCAAAGGACAAGATGATCCAACTTTCAAAACGAGTCCTTTTTGGCTAGCCACAGCAGTCAACTAGCTAGCTAGGTAGCTGTTTAGCTTTCTAGCATATTCACTAGTTTGTTTGTAAACAATGAACAAGCTAGGTAGCTACCACATGTTATTGTCAAACTGTCAACAGAGTAGCTAGCAAGCAATAAGATATGCCAAATAACAGTCTAAAAACCACTTGAGGGCAAATAAATCAGATTTGACCGTTCAGACACAAGTCACATGGCGGTTTGAAATATCAGATTCCATGTGGTTTTTTTGGCTGTGCAGACAGCAGGGGAAATAACAGATCGAATTGAAAATGCAAATAAATAGGATTTGAGTAATGTCAAACTGCCAATGTGAACACGGCTACAGGTCTCGTTAAACTATCAATATGCGCCAAATTTACCCACACAGCTGATCTCAATTCCAACCATTACCTCGAAGGCCCGCAAAAAGATGATGGCGGTGTTACCTTAGTCAGAGATCTGTATACAATGACGAGATGCTCATGTCTCCGCCCTAACAATGGGAGTCGTCCCAAAGGCAGACGACAAGCTTAGGTCTGCATATTAAAGCCCATAGAAACGCTTTGGGCTTATTTTTGCGAGAGTGAGCCCTCTCACGTCACCTCTTCCTCTCTACCTTAGTCCTGCTTTCAACGAAAGTCTTTCGAGATATGTTCGCCCTCTGGTTGGTATTGTCATCGGAACAATTTAGTCCTTTTTGAACAGACTACGGGTGATTTATCTATTTTACAACCAATTCTGTACAATAGAAATAAAGTATTCCCTCGTTTATTATGGCAAATCTACTGTGGTAATTCCCCCAACACTTTGTATGAATGGAAACTAATGTTGGTGTATTATGGTTATTTTATATCTTTACTATTTTTGTTATCCGAAAGTGTCTGGTATGGTAATTTCTAATCAAGAAATTACCCTGGACTGTCCATATTTGTAATGTCTAACTACATCAAATCAAATTTTATTTGTCACATACACATGGTTAGCAGATGTTAATGCGAGTGTAGCGAAATGCATCAAGGCAATCTGGAGATTGGGCTAGAATCGAACGCACTCCAACACGGTAGGCCTATATGTGCAAGCTGAAGGCAGTGGCACTAACCACTAGACCACAATTGAACTCAATTTGGATAGTTTATTCCAGGGGTGCAACTTTCACTGGGGAACATGCCCCCTCCCACCAAAAACGAGGCAACGGTGGGCTTTAGGACCATGCGGACACCTCCGAGCCGTCGTCGGGTATCCTGTTCGGAGTGTTTATCCGACTGGATAAAAAATATATATCATAAGAATAATTATGTCCCCCCCACTTCTAAAACCAAAGTTGCACCCCTTGTTTATTTGTAACCTTAGGATACACTAGACACTTGTATGTCGTACCCTAGTGGAGATCAATAACTATCTTGTGTTAAGCTATATAAAACAAAAGTTGTTGATGTATATGGTTGAATTTCAGATACATTTTTGTATATTTGAATGTTGCAGTGACAGGACCAAGGCCTATAGCATTTAAGCGAGCTGGAGAGAAATTTTGTTGAAGATAGTGAGCTCTGATCCCAATAACTCGACTGTTCACGAATGGAGAGAGAAATTACTGCTCATTTTTAGCCAATCACAAGGCTCATTTGAATTACTGAATCGGGAAAATGTTCCGCAACAAGAGTAATCAAGTTAAGATCCAACATCTGTAGAAGAATAAAAAATTAAAAAATTAAGAAAATGAAGAGGGATGTTGATTGACAAACTCTGGATCACTCACAGCCATTGTGGACTTCTATGGGAACTACAGCCATGTGTAAAACTCAATGTATGTCCCAAATGGCACCCTATATAGTGCACTACTTTTGACTAAAGCCCTATGGGTCCTGGTCAAAAGTAGTGCACTATATAGCCCCTTTTGTGTCAACTAGATATTATTACCCCCCCTCTTAGAATCAATGTTTCCTTTGCTTGCCTTTGTAAAGCTCATTATTTTGTGTAGTGATCTCCCAAAGCCTCTGTTTGAATGGTACAATGAGCAAACATGTATAGATTGCATACAGAACACAGAGATGTGCAGTTTTTATAATATATAATAAAAAACAGTCCCTTACTGTATTTGTCATGCATAGCTAGTAGCTAAACCCAGTTCATTATAGGTACATATAAAGGGGTTTTCATGAAATGTGCTTGGTATTGGGTTAAGGAGCGAGAGGAACGCAAGGGGACACTGTCATGATATACTGTGATATAATCTTTAAAGTACTATTTTATGCCCACGAAAATGGTGTGATTCCAACATGTTTGACTTTGATTCAGTCTCATATGTGTAAGGATCCTGTAACTGAAGGAGACATTTAAAGTGATATATATGCACTTGAATATCTATAGGATTTGTGGTGGATGTATGGTAAATATCACTATTTAGTATTGTCTCTGTTTTATCCTCTGTTTGGGGCGGCAGGAAGCCTAGTGGTTAGAACGTTGGGACAGTAACTGAAAGGTTGCTAGATCGAATCCCCGAGCTGCCAAGGAAAAAACTGTCGTTCTGTCCCTGAGCAAGGCACCCACTGTTCCTAGGCCGTCATTGTAAAAAAAAAATGTGTTCTTAACTGACTTGCATAGTGAAATAAAATGTAAAAAGAAGATATATCCCTCTCAGTTCCAACTCTGGTGTTGCAAAATGACCATACAAAGAGTGAGTGTTCTCTGTTATATATTTGCACATGCAGGCCATCTGAACTAAATGTTGTTAACTCAAGTGAGATGTGCAAAATGACCATGCACATTTTTGTCGCTCTGTCTCTCTCTCTTTCTCTCTCTAAAGGATTTCACTCTCTTATCTCCCTCTCTCTCGAAAGGATGTTACTCTTTACATGACTTTTGACCCTGAAATGGACTGCACAGAATGGGTAAATTAAGCTATAGGAGTGGCTGGAGCGGGTGCTGGGGATCAGTTTTATTAGTCGATCCTTAATGGGGAGGTGTGTGGGGGAGGGGGCTTGGAGTAGGTACTGGAAATATCCATTCCTGACTCTGTTATCCAGCTCTCTATGACGTGCTGTGTTGTCGGTTCCGCATCACACACCAACACCAAATAAAAGACCGTTTCATTCGTTTTCAACTTTCATCGCCTTTTGAATCACACTTTCTATGACATTTCTCAAGTGTCTTTGGTGGACTGGACTGGAGTCATTTTTGCTCTCCTCCCTCCTTAACCTTTCTGTTTGTGTGTTACAAGTTTTATTAGTCGTATGTACGGAATACACATGGTATACACCGCCCAACTAAATGATTCTGGACAAAGCAACAACATTAAGAAATAATCAAATATATCAACACGACATAAAGTAAATGGCTCAGTAGAATAGAATAAACTGTTTAGCACAAGTATAATACAGGAAGGCACAATTTAATGTCCAATATTTACATGTGTTCAGGGGAAGGGGGGATTGGGGGGGCAAGTATTTAAATTGTGCAGTATTTAGCAATCACAATAAGAGTCTGGTAGCAACCATTTGTGATGGGTGTGCAGCATTAATGTGTGTGTGTTGAGTTGTGTGCGTCTGGGTGCTAAGGTGTGGAGAATTAGCAAGTGGTCAGTCCAGTTCAAGTGTTCAGCAGTCTAAGGGCTTGTAGATACCAACAGGCTCCGAGACAGTTTCTATCAGACCTCCTGCTCCAATACCGTCTGCCAGACCGTAAGGGAGTGAACAGCTTGTGGCTGGGGTGTGTGGGGTCCTTAATGATGCTGCGGGCCTTCCTCAGGCACCGTTTAAAGTAGATGTCCTAGATGGGTGATGTACTGGGCCCTCTTCATCTTCCATCCGCTGGAGGGCCTTGCGGTCGTGGACGGAGCAATTCCCATACCAGGCCGTGATGCAACTGGTCAGGGCGCTCTCGATGATGCAGCAGTAGTATTTGGAGATGACCCAGGGTGGCACGCCAAATTTCTTCAACGGCCTTAGGAAGTATAGACGCTGTTGTGCCTTTATTAGCAACAGTGTCTGGTCAAGTCCACGGGGATGTGGACGCTGAAGATCTTAAAACTTCTGCTCTCTCGACTGCAGTCCTGTTTATGTGGATCAGGGCATGTTCCCTCTGCTTCCTGAAGTCAACAATCTACTCCTCTGTTTTGCTGACGTTGAGGGAAAAGTTGTTGTCCTGGCACCACAATGCTAGTTCACTTACCTCCTCCCTACAGGCTGACTCATCATTGTTGGTTATCAGGCCTACATCCGTGTGTGTGTGTTTGGTTTTACTATCCTTGTGGGGAACCAGAAGTCATCACAAGGATAGTAAAATAAGGGAACATTTTACCGGTCTCCACAATGAAAAAGGCTATTTTAGGCTTAGGGGTTAGTTTTAGGGTTACAATCAGGGTTAGGGTTACAATTAGGGTTAGGGGTTAAGTTGATGGTTTGGGTTAAGGTTCAGGGTTAGGGAAAATAGGATTTTGAATGGGAATCAATTGCTTGGTCCCCACAAGGGTAGTAAAACAAACGTATGTGGGGGTGGGGGCTCTTGTATCTCACGCTATTGAGCTGCCTGCCTAGGGCTGTTAAGGCCCATTGTCCCTGTGAATGGTGGTAGGGAGGACGGTATTGGTCTGCTGCTGAAGGTTTGCGATGGGTAGAGGGATGGCGTTGACTGTCAAAGGCAGGGCTGTTAGGGAGAAAATCAAAAAGCCATCAGACTCATTTGTGGGGGAAGGTAGTCAGGGAGAAAAGAGGTGCAGACTGTGAGCCTACTATGGATGCTAGGGGGAGAAGGGTCAGAAAAAACTCTGAGCCCTAGAGGTTGTGTATATAACTAAGGCTTAGAGTTTTTAGAGTTGGCCTGAATAATCGGGGCGGCAGGTAGCCTCGTGGTTAGAGCGTTGGACTAATAACTGAAAGGTTGCAAGTTCAAATCCCCGAGCTGACAAGGCAAAAAAAATCTGTCGTTCTGCCCCTGAACAAGGTGTTCTTAACTGACTTGCCTAGTTAAATTAAAATAAGAAGTTATGGGTATATATATATAAACTACATCATGGCCAATCAAAACAGCCAATGAAGACAAATGAACATGTTTTTGAGCAAGTCAATCTGTATGAAATCTCTCCACTAACAGAGTCAGAAGGGGATAACGGCAAGATAAATGTTATTTTGGCAATGAAAAAAAAAAGGCTTAAATGATTGAAACTACTAGGCACTCCTCCTATGCCTATCTCAGTCACCCGGGTGGGTGAGTGGTGACCGTGTGTCTGAACTACATTGTTTACCCACACAGCTATGTGTGACTTTCCCTCACCACCCCTCACACTTCCTCATGGCTGATACCACACTACTTTCACACTGTACAGGGAGCTTATTTGGACATGGTGCTAGACAGACTTGATATGTGCGAGTTGTCTCAGCTTTGACTTTATTACAAAATACAGTATTACATTGTGCTGTGATACCATTACCGTCTCCACTATCTCCACTCTTATTTAAAGCTCAGCGAAAGGAGGGAAAAGCCCCTCACCCAGTCCGCAGTGGGATCAGATAGATTCTTCTCCTATAGAGAAATTACAGAGCTCCCTTGAGGGAGGGGACTATGAACGATGAAGAGGCCACTTAAGAGGTAAGACAAGATCTAAAAAAAGACATCTAGAGGATTTTCAGGCTAATCCCCAAGCACCCTCCCTCCCACCCTGACTGTACCTACTACCCCCTCACTGTCCAGCCCATACAGGTCCCCACTGGATCCCCCCTGCCCCCGGACCCCTGTCCTCTTGGAATCCCTGCCTGGTTCTACTTTCTCCCTGTGTGTTTAGCATGACAATTCCCTCCCAAGTCCATGGCACAGGACAATGCATGTAGCTTGAGTTTGATGTCTTTTAAGCCTTTGACTGGATTCTGTGGCCTCCAAGGTCCCCTCTCCCTGGCTTTGTAATGGGGAGAGCGAGAGCACAGCTCTCCTGGTTAAATCTGCTGGGTCATTGCGTTTGAAAATGGGCAGGCTGAATGGGGAGGGGAAACAGTCATCTGTAAAGGGAGTGTTGAGTGGGGTGGGGGTTTAGAAATGGCAGGAAAAATGAGTACAAATCTAATTTTGATCACATACAAATATTATTGTATATTATTGTGTATATGCACATATATACACTGCTCAAAAAAATAAAGGGAACACTTAAACAACACAATGTAACTCCAAGTCAATCACACTTCTGTGAAATCAAACTGTCCACTTAGGAAGCAACACTGATTGACAAATTTCACATGCTGTTGTGCAAATGGAATAGACAACAGGTGGAAATTATAGGCAATTAGCAAGACACCCCCAATAAAGGAGTGGTTCTGCAGGTGGTGACCACAGACCACTTCTCAGTTCCTATGCTTCCTGGCTGATGTTTTGGTCACTTTTGAACGCTGGCGGTGCTTTCACTCTAGTGGTAGCATGAGACGGAGTCTACAACCCACACAAGTGGCTCAGGTAGTGCAGCTCATCCAGGATGGCACATCAATGTGAGATGTGGCAAGAAGGTTTGCTGTGTCTGTCAGCGTAGTGTCCAGAGCATGGAGGCGCTACCAGGAGACAGGTCAGTACATCAGGAGACGTGGAGGAGGCCGTAGGAGGGCAACAACCCAGCAGCAGGACCGCTACCTCCGCCATTTGTGCAAGGAGGAGCACTGCCAGAGCCCTGCAAAATGACCTCCAGCAGGCCACAAATGTGCATGTGTCTGCTCAAACGGTCAGAAACAGACTCCATGAGGGTAGTATGAGGGCCCGACATCCACAGGTGGGGGTTGGGCTTACAGCCCAACACCGTGCAGGACGTTTGGCATTTGCCAGAGAACACCAAGATTGGCAAATTCGCCACTGGCGCCCTGTGCTCTTCACAGATGAAAGCAGGTTCACACTGAGCACATGTTACAGACATGACAGAGTCTGGAGACGCCGTGGAGAACGTTCTGCTCCAGCATGACTGGGACATCATGTCTCGCTCCATCCACCAACGCCACGTTGCACCACAGACTGTCCAGGAGTTGTCAGATGCTTTAGTCCAGGTCTGGGAGGAGATCCCTCAGGAGACCATCCGCCACCTCATCAGGAGCATGCCCAGGCGTTGTAGGGTCATACAGGCACGTGGAGGCCACACACACTACAGAGCCTCATTTTGACTTGTTTTAAGGACATTACATCAAAGTTGGATCAGCCTGTAGTGTGGTTTTCCACTTTAAATCCAGACCTCCATGGGTTGATACATTTGATTTCCATTGATCATTTTTGTGTGATTTTGTTGTCAGCACATTCAACTATGTAAAGAAAAAAGTATTTAATAAGAATATTTCATTCATTCAGATCTAGGATGTGTTATTTTAGTGTTCCCTTTATTTTTTGGAGCAGTATATATATATATATATATGTGTGTGTGTGTGTGTGTGTATATATACATGTATGTATATGTGTGTGTATATATGTGTGTGTGTGTGTGTATATATACATGTATGTATATGTGTGTGTATATATGTGTGTGTATATATGTGTGTGTATATATATATATATATATATATATATAGTGGAGAGAACAAGTATTTGATACACTGCCGATTCTGCAGGTTTCCCACTTACAAAGCATGTAGAGGTCTGTAATTTTTATCATAGGTACACTTCAACTGTGAGAGACGGAATCTAAAACAAAAATCCAGAAAATCAATTTTGAATTTTAAGTTATTAATTTGCATTTTATTGCATGACATAAGTATTTGATACATCAGAAAAGCAGAACTTAATATTTGGTACAGAATTCATGTATGTACAGTGGGGCAAAAAGGTATTTAGTCAGCCACCAATTGTGCAAGTTCTCCCACTTAAAAAGATGAGAGAGGCCTGTAATTTTCGTCATAGGTACACTTCAACTATGACAGACAAAATGAGGAAGAAAAATCCAGAAAATCACATTGTAGGATTTTTAATGAATTTATTTGCAAATATGGTGGAAAATAAGTATTTGGTCACCTACAAACAAGCAAGATTTCTGGCTCTCACAGACCTGTAACTTCTTCTTTAAGAGGCTCCTCTGTCCTCCACTCGTTACCTGTATTAATGGCACATGTTTGAACTTGTTATCAGTATAAAAGACACCTGTCCACAACCTCAAACTGTCACACTCCAAACTCCACTATGGCCAAGACCAAAGAGCTGTCAAAGGACACCAGAAACAAAATTGTAGACCTGCACCAGGCTGGGAAGACTGAATCTGCAATAGGTAAGCAGCTTGGTTTGAAGAAATCAACTGTGGGATCAATTATTAGGAAATGGAAGACATACAAGACCACTGATAATCTCCCTCGATCTGGGGCTCCACGCAAAATCTCACCCCGTGGGGTCAAAATGATCACAAGAACGGTGAGCAAAAATCCCAGAACCATACGGGGGGACCTAGTGAATGACCTGCAGAGAGCTGGGACCAAAGTAACAAAGCCTACCATCAGTAACACACATTACGCCGCCAGGGACTCAAATCCTGCAGTGCCAGACATATCACCTGCTTAAGTCCAGGCCCGTCTGAAGTTTGCTAGAGAGCATTTGGATGATCCAGAAGAAGATTGGGAGAATGTCATATGGTCAGATGAAACCAAAATATAACTTTTTGGTAAAAACTCAACTCGTTGTGTTTGGAGGACAAAGAATGCTGAGTTGCATCCAAAGAACACCATAACTACTGTGAAGCATGGGGGTGGAAACATCATGCTTTGGGCTGTTTTTCTGCAAAGGGACCAGGACGACTGATCAGTGTAAAGGAAAGATTGAATGGGGCCATGTATCGTGTGATTTTGAGAGAAAACCTCCTTACATCAAGGGCATTGAAGATGAAACGTGGCTGGGTCTTTCAGCATGACAATGATCCCAAACACACCGCCCGGGCAACGAAGGAGTGGCTTTGTAAGAAGCATTTCAAGGTCCTGGAGTGGCCTAGCCAGTCTCCAAATCTCAACCCCATAGAAAATCTTTGGAGGGAGTTGAAAGTCTGTGTTGCCCAGCAACAGCCCCAAAACATCACTGCTCTAGAGGAGATCTGCATGGAGGAATGGGCCAAAATACCAGCAACAGTGTGTGAAAACTTTGTGAAGACTTACAGAAAACGTTTGACCTCTGCCATTGCCAACAAAGGGTATATAACAAAGTATTGAAATAAACTTTTGTTATTGACCAATTACTTATTTCCCACCATAATTTGCAAATAAATTTATTAAAAATCCTTAAATGTGATTTTCTGGAGAGAAAAAAATCTAATTTTGTCTGTCATAGTTGAAGTGTACCTATGATGAAAATTACAGGCCTCTCATCTTTTTTAAGTGGGAGAACTTGCACAATTGGTGGCTGACTAAATACTTTTTTGCCCCACTGTATGTACCTATTCCATTAATAAACAATCAGCCGTTTCCAGCTACAATAGTAATTTAAAACATTAAGAATGTCTACATTGTATTTCTGATCAATTTGATGTTATTTTAAATGGACAAATGTGCTTTTCTTTAAAAAACAAGAACATTTCTAATTGACCCCAAACATTCAAACGTTTGAATAGTAGTGTACATATGAAATGGGTAAAACAGTTTAAACATTAAAGTGACCAGTGACTAACGTTCAGGGCAAGGTACTGGGCAGAGGCCGGCTAGTGGTGACCGTTTAACAGTCTGATGGCCTTGAGATTGAAGCTGTTTTTCATTCTCTTGTTCCCAGCTTTCATGCACCTGTACTGTCTCCTCCTTCTAGATGGTAGCAGGGTGAACAGGCCGTGGCTCGGGTGGCTGAGGTCCTTGATGATTTTCTTGGTCTTCTTGTGACACCAGGTGCTGTAGATGTCCTGGAGGGCAGACATTGTACCCTGCGTTTGCGGAGGGGGAAGTTGCTGTACCAGGTGGTGATACAGCCTGACAGGATGCTCTCAATGGGGCATCTGCAAAAGTTTGGGTCTTAGAGGCCAAGACAAATGTTTTCAGCCTCCTGAGGTTGAAGAGGCGCTGTTGCACTTTCTTCACTACACTGTTTGTGTAGTTGGACCATTTAAGATTGCCACTGATGTGTACTGCAAGGAACTTGAAGCTTTTCACCTTCTCCTCTGCGACCCCGTAGATGTGGATGGGGTGTGCTCCCTCTGCTCTCTGCTGAAGTACACGATCAGCTCCTTCGGCAAGCGGTACCGGAGCACCAAGTCTAGGTCCAAGAGGCTTCTAAACAGCTTCTACCCCAAGCCATAAGACTCCTGAACATCTAATCAAATGGCTACCCAGACTATTTGCATTCCCACTCCCCCCTATTTTATGCTGCTGCTAGTCTCTGTTTATTAGCTATGCATAGTCACTTTAAGAACTCTACCTACATGTGCATATTACCTCTTATTTACTGCTGCTCTTTAATATTTTATACTTTTATTTGTTATTTTGTAGGCATTTTTCTTAACTGCATTGTTGGTTATGGGCTTGTAAGTAAGCATTTCACTGTAAGCTTTAATCTGCTCACTGTAGGCTCTCATTATTGTTGGTAATCAGGCGTACCACTGTTGTGTCTTCTGCAAATTTGGATATTGAGTTGGAGTTGTCCTCTGTCCTCCACTCGTTACCTGTTAATGGCACCTGTTTGAACTTGTTATCAGTATAAAAGACACCTGTCCACAACCTCAAACTGTCACACTCCAAACTCCACTATGGCCAAGACCAAAGAGCTGTCAAAGGACACCAGAAATAAAATTGTAGACCTGCACCAGGCTGGGAAGACTGAATCTGCAATAGGTAAGCAGCTTGGTTTGAAGAAATCAACTGTGGGATCAATTATTAGGAAATGGAAGACATACAAGACCACTGATAATCTCCCTCGATCTGGGGCTCCACGCAAAATCTCACCCCGTGGGGTCAAAATGATCACAAGAATGGTGAGCAAAAATCCCAGAACCACACGGGGGGACCTAGTGAATGACCTACAGAGAGCTGGGACCAAAGTAACAAAGCCTACCATCAGTAACACACTACGCCGCCAGGGACTCAAATCCTGCAGTGCCAGATGTGTCACCTGCTTAAGTCCAGGCCCGTCTGAAGTTTGCTAGAGAGCATTTGGATGATCCAGAAGAAGATTGGGAGAATGTCATATGGTCAGATGAAACCAAAATATAACTTTTTGGTAAAAACTCATCTCGTCGTGTTTGGAGGACAAAGAATGCTGAGTTGCATCCAAAGAACACCATAACTACTGTGAAGCATGGGGGTGGAAACATCATGCTTTGGGGCTGTTCTTCTGCAAAGGGACCAGGACGACTGATCAGTGTAAAGGAAAGATTGAATGGGGCCATGTATTGTGAGATTTTGAGAGAAAACCTCCTTACATCAAGGGCATTGAAGATGAAACGTGGCTGGGTCTTTCAGCATGACAATGATCCCAAACACATCGCCCGGGCAACGAAGGAGTGGCTTCGTAAGAAGCATTTCAAGGTCCTGGAGTGGCCTAGCCAGTCTCCAGATCTCAACCCCATAGAAAATCTTTGGAGGGAGTTGAAAGTCTGTGTTGCCCAGCACCAGCCCCAAAACATCACTGCTCTAGAGGAGATCTGCATGGAGGAATGGGCCAAAATACCAGCAACAGTGTGTGAAAACTTTGAAGACTTACAGAAAACGTTTGACCTCTGCCATTGCCAACAAAGGGTATATAACAAAGTATTGAAATAAACTTTTGTTATTGACCAATTACTTATTTCCCACCATCATTTGCAAATAAATTCATTAAAAAATCCTTAAATGTGATTTTCTGGAGAAAAACATCTCATTTTGTCTGTCATAGTTGAAGTGTACCTATGATGAAAATTACAGGCCTCATCTTTTTTTAAGTGGGAGAACTTGCACAATTGGTGGCTGACTAAATACTTTTTTGCCCCACTGTATGTACCTATTCCATTAATAAACAATCAGCCGTTTCCAGCTACAATAGTAATTTAAAACATTAAGAATGTCTACATTGTATTTCTGATCAATTTGATGTTATTGGGCAGAGGCCGGCTAGTGGTGACTGTTTAACAGTCTGATGGCCTTGAGATTGAAGCTGTTTTTCATTCTCTTGTTCCCAGCTTTGATGCACCTGTACTGTCTCCTCCTTCTAGGTGGTAGCAGGGTTAATCCAATAATCACCTAATCATGATCTTCAGTTTAGAATGCAATTAGATTAATCAACTGTGTTTGCTAGGGATGGAGAAAAAGTGTGACACCAATCAGGCCATCAAGGACTGGAGTTACCCACCCCTGGTCTAGGGTGTCAGGTAAGTTGGAAGTGATGTGATCCTTAACTAACCTCTCAAAGCACTTCATAGTGGCAGAAGGGGGTGATAGTCATTTAGTTCAGTTACCTCTGCTTTCTTGGGTACAAGAACAATGGTGGACAACTTGAAGCAAGAGGGAACAGCAGACTGGGATAGGGAAAGATTGAATATGTCTTGAAACACTCCAGCCACCTGGTCTGAGGGGGGCTAGAGATGCCCCGACATTCTCATATTCACACTGCACATAGCAATGTACAAATGCTATAACTTTAATAACATCATCAACCACCTACTCAAATAAGTCACTCTCTGGACATGAGTGTTTCATTCAGGGTAGGGGGTAGGTGTGTGTGGGCCGGAATCAAAGGGTTTCGACTTATTGTTCGTGTCTGAAAAGGAGCTAATGGTCGGCCATCGCTACTCAAGGACTAAAAGCCGCGGGGTGCCCCCGGGCCAAGTCGCACAATGACACCCCCACTCCTCCCGCGGCGCGTCTTCCTGCCACAATCTGAAGCAAACGACTCGCTATGGGGGTGCGTATCTGTATCGGTGCGACGGCCATCCACTCTTTTCAATACACCCATCAAGGCTAGTATAAATTCGACTGGATGCTTTTAGTTGTTTTAGTCATTTCCTCTGCGTTGTCCTGATTTTACATGGGCAAAAATTGGTTTCTGTATGTAAAATTGAGTGTAAAGTTGTCACTTCAGAAGTTCAACCATCATGTGCATCATTCGTTGAGTTAATTGTCTATTTTGAAATGTCATAAGACACTTTTAATTTCTAGACTTACTGACCCTTTCACATGTATTTCTGAAACAGGAGTCCTTCTCAGTTTACTGATATCCATGTAATTAGGCTACAGCGCCATCATATTATAGGCATTGTCTCTCGGCCAAAAGGATGGTCCAAACATTGTGAAATATGACAAAACATGAACCTAATTCATTATTGGTTAACTTCACTAATGATTGTGGGTCACATGAGGCCAATGTGTTTTGTGTAAGTTTAAACCTCAATGGAAATGCATTGAGTCGGTTATAATTTCCATTTAACAAATTGAAAGATTTTTCCCACAATTTTTTAAAAACATTTTAAATTCTAACAATTAGCCAGAAAATTCAGCAAGCGAAAATATGGGTCTATGCTATTTAAATTTGGATCGAATGTGATCTCACTTACTCGATAAATATTTTTGCACAAAATTAGCTTTTTAGGCTATGAAAAATAATCTTTATATAACCTATTGTTTTATAGTGTAATATAAAATGGATATAAGTTGAGCATGATCAGCAAGGTTGCCCAAATGTTGTTACATTAAATGTTATTGTTGATTTGAACACAATTTTGCCTATACTTTCTTGGCCTATAGGCCAACATTTTATAATGAGTGATAGTCAAAATATGTAATTCTGGTCTGTATTTAAATACATCTGCTTGCATGTAGGCTATCATAAATCACTTTTAATATCGAACTAGTTAAGGTTAAACAATGTCCACACAACGCTACATGCATATTAGATACTTTGGCTACGTCACTGAATATGGATTTACTACTTCGTCACGTAGGCTAAATATATTTAATGGATCAACATTGAAGTCGTGAATTAACTTTTTACTAGATCATTTCCTTTAATTGCTCACAGGATTTTTGCATACACACCTGAGCTTGTGTTATTTAAATTTTCTCAGGAAGACTAATATTTAGTATCAATTTTTTTCAGTCAAGTTTTCAAGGGGAAAGCACGCGCACTAGCTTACCTGTTATCTCATGGTCAGTGTTATCAGGGATCTTTGGGACGTCCCTACACTAAACTGTAACCCCTACCCTTAACCTAACCTTATACAACCCATACCTATCCATTTACATTTCAACTTCAGTGGGGGGTAGGGACGTCCCAATGATCCCGGATAGCATAGACCGTTATCTCGCCGTGAAGGGGGAAAAAAATCAAGTTCGTTCGCAATTTCACAATGGATTGTTTGATTGTCTCTCTCGGCCAATGGGAGGCGAGGCAATTAACATCCCAACACCGATTGATTTAAAACAAAACTGTGGAGCTGGGGTGTTGTGAGACGGCCATTTGAAGGTGAAGTAGGTGGTGAACTCGAGCCTCAATGGACTACAGTTGATGGGTATCTCGCACACAGGCTTCTATTTCTGTACAGGTTTGCTTCCACACAGCGTGAAGAGAAACTTTCGGGATTGATTTTCACCCTTTAAGGAATTGCTCAAAGAACGCTGGCGTTTGGACATTTTCTTGCCACCCTCAAGTGTTCAGGACAGGCCGTTCAGAAACGATGTTCTATCTTGCGTAATGGGTATATAGACGGTGTAGACTGCAAGCGTGTCATTGACTATAACCAAGTGCCTGAACCACATTGTCTGAGATTCAAATCAAGGAGAATGTCGGAGCGATCTCAGAGCCCTCTTTCTGATTGCAACAGCCGGCCGGATGACTTCAGCCGACCCATGTACGCCCAGGCCTTAAGTCAAGAAGTGTTTGGAGGCACGTCGCTCCAGATCCCTCACGGCGTTCTACAGCACCACAGTCTTCTATTCAACAAGACTGCATACAATGGGTTGCCTCCAACACCTCAAACCTTTTTCCAATTCCCACCAGTCGGTGGTGACTATAGGGCCTCCGATTTACAAACCGGTGACTTTTGCCAACCCAAACACTGGTATCCCATCGCCGCTCCCGAATACACCGGCCAAGTTCCGAGGGTTGCAGTGACTACGCAGGCCACAAACCTGAGCCCACCCATTGCCGAAGCCAGGGACCAAATCAAAATGCCTGATATAAAGATTGAGAAGGATGTCAATGACGAGTATAAGGTAAAGATTCAACAGTATCCAACTCCGTCGTCCGCTGTGCCTCACGGGGTTTACTACTCGACCCCATGGACCCCCTCGTTTTGGCCCGGCCTTCCCCACATCACTGCTGAGAGTTCCAATATTCAAAACCTCAACTCCATACCCTCAACATCGTCTTCAACATCCCCATCGCTCTCGCCGTCACCCCCCAGTAATGGGTTACCCGGGATCACGTTCAACGGAAGCGCAAGCCAAGGTGCCCAAGCGCCCCAGGCGCAAACTCAAAGCAATGGATCCGCCAGCACCAGCGGTGGGTGCAGCGACTCGGAGGAAGAGGTGAGTCTGAAAATAAGCCTATGTACCGTTATCCCCATGATGTCCTATTAGCTTGTTTACCCGGGAGCCTGCCTATTAATAATAAAAAAAGTGAAGTGAAGGGATGGACAGTGTTTCCTAAAGTCTTTGGTAAGTGTGCCTCTTTTTAACAGGAGAACCCTTCAACTGAGGAGCTGGAACAGTTCGCCAAGGAGCTGAAGCACACGCGTATAACACTGGGTTTCACACAAGCAGATGTAGGAATGGCTCTAGGCAACCTTTATGGTGAGTTTGGATTAGGCGTACACTAAAACTACCATTAACCTATGTCACAGCCTAACCTTGCCAATGTGAGCTGGTGAATATTAATGCATGCTTGGTCTTTGAACTTACTGAGTGTTCCGTTAAATTTGCGTAGGAAACCATAGAATACTATGGTCCTTGTGTTTGAAATCTACTGTAGTTGTTGCAGTGTCACCTTGTGCAGGAGCATATTGTGCCATTTAAAAAGTATATATATTTCCATTATCCAAACAGGTTGTCCCATGGAGGCATAGTGTATTTACTTCACACAATCGCCATAAATGTTTATTTTTTATTTAACTAGGCAAGTCAGTTAAGAACAAATTCTTATTTTCAATGACGGCCTAGGAACAGTGGGTTAACTGCCTGTTCAGGGGCAGAACGACAGATTTTTACCTTGTCAGCTCGGGGATTTGAACTTGCAACCTTCCGGTTACTAGTTCAACGCTCTAACCACTAGGCTACCCTGCCGCAAAGCACACCAGATCCGAATGCACTTTAGGCCTCTCAATCAGAACTGAAAATTCGATCCCGTTCTGAACAAAGACCAGTGAGCTGAAGCCCAGGACTGGTTCAACATCACATAAATTAAATGAGCCCTAACTGGACAACCATATTGATTCGAACTGGTGATGAAAACAATGTGGCGGGCGGCAGCTGAGTGAGGAGACAGGAAACATCCATTGGGCCGAGAAAAAGTGCAGAGGAAAACTCACCTTATGTTCAGCTGAATGATGGAAATATTGGAATTAAGTAGGCTAATGCAATTGGAGGGCATTTGTCAAGTTCTTGCTCATACTGAAACTCCCAAAGTGATATAAAACGTATACACATTTTTAAAGCAATAGTCGTGTGTCTGTGTGGTAAACTAGATTATGATTTCAGCACCGTTTTCATTGGAACAGCGCCATGTCGCTGATTTGAGACGAGTGGGGGACTAGTCAATGTCAGATCTTTGTTTTCACTGAATCTCCGTTTAGATATTTGGTAACAATTTAAACTGGGGAAGTGTTAGCTAAATTGGAGTCTGTGCTAATGAACATATTTTTGATAGCTTGCTCATATATTAGCTGATCAGAACATTTTGCTAGCATGTTATATAAGTGGATTTTGCGCTTCACTCGCGTAGTAAGTAGCCCGTTCTACACCCGACCAAAAGCCGAGGTCTGTATATTTGGTCAAATTATATCTGGCTGGACAAGTGGAAATGGTAGCTCATTTATTCGTTTGCTCCTCTCACTGATCAAACATTTAGCATGCAATAATGTAGCCTAAATCAAGTGTAATTGCTCTATTTACTCACGTAGTAGCCCTATATATATATATATATATTTTTAAAACCTTTATTTAACTTAGGCAAGTCAGTTAAGAACAAATTCTTATTTTCAATGACGGCCTAGGAACAGTGGGTTTCGGGTTTTTTCATATCGTCCCTCTAACCCTTTTCTGTAATCCATAGGTGACATTACCAAATCACTTCTCGCATACGCATGTAAATAAAATGAAACGTTTCCCCCTCTTCTCTGCGCTGTCTCTCTCTGAGAGCTTCGGTAGAGTGTGTAAACACAAAGTCGCTCCCGGGTTAAGATGCCTTGATATTTAAACAAGTTCCTCTTCATCTCCCGTTATTCATGGGCTGACCTGCCATCTGTATAATCCACTCGATTTTGCCAAATAAAGTTTTGGTATTCGTTTATCTAGCAAGCGTAATCACTTTGATCATTGACTTTGTTTGGCTGCTGTTAGTGCATGTCTGTGTCGAGGTAGCCTAGGCACGCTGAATTAATTGCGGAACATGATAATGCTCTGATTAACGACCTAATTCGCAATAATGTTATTGGGGAACTGTTACTCTATCATTACAAAATATTAGTTTCTCTTGGTTGTGAAATCTTTCAATAGTGTCGCAGCCAAGACTCCAATTTGGCTCAGCGACAATCTTATTTAGGGAGAATCCTGAGTGACCATATCTTAGTTTTAAACGCTCCGATGTTTGCGTATTTCCCAGGACACATATGAATTATTCCTGGTATTGCGACTTGGTAGATTTTTGGGAAAATATGAATCCTTAGTGTCAACTGCTGACAATGACACATTCTCTGTTTAGGCAAGATGTTCAGCCAGACTACAATCTGTCGTTTCGAAGCCCTCCAGCTCAGCTTCAAGAATATGTGCAAGCTGAAGCCCCTGCTTCGGAGATGGCTGAATGAGGCTGAGACCTCTGACAACCCCCAGGATGTGAGTATTCTTCTAATCGAACTCTTTATCAGATATCTTTGTTTTTGCTTAGAATCAGAGCTGGTACAGAGCAGCATCAGGTTTGCACAAAGTGTCTAGGATTCCATCTTGTTGGCCATGAACTTCCCATGGCCAACCAGAGTAAAATTTATTAGAAAATGTTCACCATTAAATGTTATCTATTCAACTTTTGCATTTGGTATTTGAGGGGAGGCCCTTTTGGGGGGGACCAATAGAGTTATGTCCTCTGCAATGGACCAAAGTACACTAATGTCCCAGTCTGAATGTGAGTATGTGTGTGAGTATGCTTGTATCCCCAGATGTACAAGATCGAGCGGGTGTTTGTGGACACCAGGAAGAGGAAGCGGCGGACCAGTCTGGAGGGTTCGGTGCGCACGGCTCTAGAATCCTACTTTGTCAAGTGCCCCAAGCCCAACACCCAGGACATCACACACATTGCAGATGACCTGTGTCTGGAGAGAGATGTGAGTCCCACACTGATACAGCCTTCCCTCAATTCCTTTGTCGCCTACTGGCCTTTATTTCCCCAACCGTGCATGGCTGTTTAGTCTAATTGGCTCTTAAATGAAATGGACCCTAAATTCATTTGTGGTAAATATGCCTTTCCTGTGTTTCCATGGTTTGAATCTTAGTGATGTATGTGATGACTCGTCTGACACTGTCAGGTTCTATATTTAAAAAATTAAGGAAGTGGGGAAATGTGGTGTTTACTGGACAGCATGTGACTTGTGTTTGGCAGGTGGTGCGTGTGTGGTTCTGTAACCGCAGACAGAAGGGCAAGCGCCTGGCCCTCCCTTTCGACGAGGAGTGTGAAGAACAGTACTACGAGCAGAGTCCACCTCCCCCGCATATGACCCAATCCCCCCTCCCTGGGCAGGGGTACCACCTATCCAGCCACACCGGGGCCCCCACTTTCTACATGCCCCCCCTCCAGAGGCCAGAAGACTTTAAGCAGGCCCTGCACCCTGGACTGGTGGGTCACCTGAACAGCTAAATGTGTTCCAGTTCTCTAAACCAGCTCTGGCCATATGGCCTCCCATTCCCACCCAACATACAGTGGGGAGAACAAGTATTTTATACACTGCCGATTTTGCAGGCTTTCCTACTTACAAAGCATGTAGAGGCCTGTCATTTTTATCATAGGTACACTTCAACTGCGAGAGACGGGATCTAAATCCAAAATCCAGAAAATCACATTGTATGATTTTTAAATATTTAATTTGCATTTTATTGCGTGACATAAGTATTTGATATATCAGAAAAGCAGAACTTAATATTTGGTACAGAAACATTTGTTTGCAATTACAGAGATCATACATTTCCTGTAGTTCTTGACCAGGTTTGCGTACACTGCAGCAGGGATTTTGGCCCACTCCTCCATACAGACTTTCTCCAGATCCTTCATGTTTCGGGGCTGTCGCTGGGCAATACGGACTTTCAGCTCCCTCCAAAGATGTTCTATTGGGTTCAGGTCTGGAGACTGGCTAGGCCACTCCAGGACCTTGAGATGCTTCTTTACGGAGCCACTCCTTAGTTGCCCTGGCTGTGTGTTTCGGGTTGTTGTCATGCTGGAAGACCCAGCCACGACCCATCTTCAATGCTCTTACTGAGGGAAGGCCGAGGGTGATTGACCGTCATCTTGAACTTCTTCCATTTTCTAGTAATTGCGCCAACAGTTGTTGCCTTCTCACGAGCTGCTTGCCTATTGTCCTGTAGCCCATCCCAGCCGTGTGCAGGTCTACAATTTTATCCCTGATGTCCTTACACAGCTCCCTGGTCTTGGCCATTGTGGAGCGGTTGGAGTCTGTTTGATTGAGTGTGTGGACAGGTGTCTTTTATACAGGTAATGAGTGGAGAACAGGAGGGCTTCTTAAAGAAAAACTAACAGGTCTGTGAGAGCCGGAATTCTTACTGGTTGGTAGGTGATGCAAATTAATTACTTAAATCATACAATGTGATTTTCTGGATTTCTGTTTTAGATTTAGTCTCTCACAGTTGAAGTGTACCTATGATAAAAATACAGACCTCTACATGCTTTGTAAGTAGCAAAACCTGCCGATTTCACAGGTTATCAAATACTTGTTCTCCCCACTGTAGCTATTTTCTACCTCTTCATTCCACCAGTCCCTTGGCTCTGAATATCTGCGGTGAGATTGTTTTTGCACAAAGTTGTCTGACCTTTTTTTAATATTTTAAAAATGAGATTTTTTTCCCCCCTTTATCTTGCATATCCTTGTGTTGTCTTGTTGCAGTTCGTCCAGAGGTTATCTATTAGGTCTTACATACAATTTCTTTAAATATTCTTTGCAGTCTTGTCCAGAAGGTATACTCTCTTAGTGGAAGTATGATACAAATACATTTTTTGATTTGTCTTTAAAAAATCTTGCTATGTTTGTTATCCATGCCTGTATTGCATATGTTGACTAACTGTTTTTAATCTAATGGTAGCCATTGCGGTAAAGGGATTAACCAAAGTGGTACTTATCATGTTAACATCAGGGACCTGTATTGTTAATGGTTGTCACTGTTACAGAGCTGATTACATCACCACTCTTATACAAAGACTCTGAAATGGCCACCCAGCGCAGGCACAATCTAGTGCCTTGTTGTGTAGTTGAAGTAATTTCATCTTCTATGTGACTCCAATCTCTTGGCTAAAGTTTACACAATTCCATGTTTATAAATAAAAGCATATTTGATCATTTTATTGAAACTCTGGCTATTTCTCTGGGGCAACCTTAAGATGTTACTTGTAACTTTTGCACCACACAATTAAATATTTTTTATTTTCCATGCCAACCTGTGCCGTAACAACAGTTAGTGAATATGCTATTGTGTATATAAATGCTGCATGTGTAACACAGATCACCCATAAATGCTCAACCACTTTCTGTTTCTCACACATTAGTTGTGTGGGGAGGTGTTTATTGCTGAATTGTCAATGTATGTGAAAAGAGCTGGTCCTAGAGAAGACCACCTTCACATTTTTAAAAGGTGTCCTAAATGTCACTCCCCTTGTATAGTGCACTACTTTTGACCAGACCCTATGAGCCCTGGTCAAATGTAAGGACCTGCATAGTGAAACGGGTGCTATTTAGGATGCAGAAAGTCTGAGGAGCTGCCAAAGTGAACCATGGGTGTGGTTTCACTTCCTGACCCAGGCTTCCAGGTCATGGTAAACCTTCTGAGCAGGCAGGCTGTGATACTGGGGGCAGATGCTACACAGCCTCTCCCTCCAGTCTGTATACACTTTCACCTGATAGCTATGCCGCCACGCAAAGTACCCAGCATATCTCTCCTTGTCCAGTTGCAGCTGGCGGAGATAGTTCCCCAGCTCCTTGGTGGATGGAAAGTCCTCAATATGGATGAAGGAGTTGGGCGGCGCCACGGCTATGTAGTCATCTGGAGGTGGACCCAGAACCACAGGCACTGCCCCTGCCTGGTAAGCGTTCCGCCAGAGCTTCTCAGTGATCTAATCCTTGGCGATGGAGTTCTCGAAGGACGGGTAGAAGTAGCAGCTTGAGATGGTGGGCAGCAGGTCGATGGAGGCCAAAACACTCCCTCTCAAGCGACCATACACCGCCACTGGGATGCTTCTTTTCAGCCTCTTGTACACCAAGCTCCTTCTGTGCTGAGGCTCATAGTGACTAACAACCCAGCAGGCCAGAATGGACTTATTTTTGGGAATGATGTCTTCTGTGCTATCATTACCAGTATCACAGTCCTTCGGCAGCAGCTTACCATAGGGCATGGTGATATCGGCATCGCGGCGGTAGGACATGGTCCAGTTGAACACGTTATTGAAGGGCTTCAGGTATCTGCTGTTGACAAGGGACTCCAGAGAGAGCCAGACCCACTTCTGGTGCCTTGGCCGGTGAAGGTGGAGGGGCAGCCGCTCCTGGCCGTTCATCAGCTCTCTGTGGTGGAAGACCACCAGGTCAGCACTGGGGTAGAGAGAGCGCTGGTCCACCAGGCGGCAGTCAGGGATACGGTACCGGTTCCAGCACACGTCTCCCTCCAAATTGTAGGAGGGGCCAAAGGGCCAGTGCCACAGCAGGATGGTGATGTTGTGGCTTCTGTCAGAGTTTGGACCCCACCCACCCTCACTCCCCTGTCCCACCAGAAAGAACAGTAGAGGGGCCAGGCAGATGAGGAAGAGCCTGAGGCAAAATGAGGGGGATTTCATGGTAAAGCTGGACCCTTGTTTGTCATCAGGGTTCTGTCACTGCAGGGAAATGAGCAGAGAAAACAAGATTGAGTTTCCGTAAACATAACATAGGAAACAAAAATCTGAAACATTCAAATTGTTACATTTCGTATTAATTTGTATGATCGGCTATGTTACGAATTACAATTCATACAATTACAAATTTGCAATACGTATGTTACGAATTACAATTGGTTTAGACTAATGTTAGCTGGGTTAGGGATTAAGGTTAGGAGTTAGGGGAAGGGTTAACTAACACGCAAAGTAGCTCAAATGTAAGTAGTTGCTAATTAGCTAAAATGCTAAAGTTGTCCTTGAGATTAGAATGCACAACCTTTGGGTTGCTAGATGTTCACATCATACACCCTACCAACCACCCTCCTTTTGTCTTCTGTATTCATACCAAACGTAACATATCATACTGATTTGAGTGTCCAGGATTATCGTTTACTATGTTACTTCTAGGCTATTAGACCAGCCTGTATCTGTACCCAGTAGCCCGCTGGCCTTATCACGTATTTTGTTGGAACACCATCCATCCATCCCATGGTATTATTAGACACACAGGGAGCGGTTGATTTGAACGTTGTAAATGGCTGAATGATAATAGCTACGGTATGCATCTCCTTGTAATAGCTTGATGTACATACTTGTTTGTTTGTCACCATCTCTACCATCTCAATTTACATGTTGGGAGTAGTTTGGTCAAAGATAGGACTGATCATTTGGAGATTGAATTTGTTTGCTACTGCTAAACATGCTTTGTCCTTCTTATTTTGGTTGTGTTGCGTGTTACATCTGACTTCCTGTATTGTGGTTGTCTATCCTTCCCAACTCTGTGCTTGTACCCATGTCACCAAATGCAATGTTATTTTACAGAAAACAAATGAACGGACTTTCAGCATGCTGATAGGGAAGGGCACTCAACTTGCTCGTTACTGGCACAAATGACTGATTGGCTGAAAGAAATTGATAAGATTGTGGGAGCTGTTTTGTTAGACTTCTTTTGTACTATGGATTAATATCCTCTGCCTTATCATGGATGGGCAGTTACCTATCCAATAGAACACAGAGGGTTTTCTTCCATGCAAATTATTTTGTTGAGTATGATGTACTGCAGGGCAGCCGGCTTGGGCCATTATTTTTTTACTAATAACCTCCCACTGCAACAGTAAAATAAATAACTGACACCTTTAACATAGATCTCTAGTCAGTTTTCGAAGGAGTAATTAGCAATAGGCTGCTGCTAAATATCTCAAAGATGAAAAGCATCTCTAGGGACAAGTCACTCGCTCAACCCTAAGCCTCATCTGGATCTATTATTGAATAATCTGGCTATTGAGTCAATTGAAGATACTAAACTGCTGGGTGTCACCTTAGCTAGCAAGCTATCATTGTGAAAACGTATAGACTCAATGGTTACTGTAATGGGAAGAGGTCTGTCCATGATAAGGCGTTGCTCTGATTTATTGCTATCTCAGTCAATCAATCAGGTCCCACAGGCCATAGTTTTGTCACACCTGAACTACTGTCCAGTTGTGTGGTCAGGTGTGGCAAAAAAGGGCAAATTGCATTTGTTCAAAATGGAGCAGCACATATATTGCACTTAGATGTACAAGGAGTGCGAATGTCATGCATGCCAATCTCTCCTGGCTCAAAGTTGATGAGAGATTGACTCTATCACTATTGATCTTTGTGCAAGGTGTTGAAGGTACTGAACTGTCTGTTCAAGAGGTTGGCAAACTGTTCAGACACTCATCAGTATCACACAAGACATGCGACCAGAGGTCTCTTCAATGTCATTAGGTGCAGAACAGAGGCTGGGAAAAACACTAAAATAGAGCCATGACTAAATGTAACTGCCATTGCAATTCAGGTAACTCAAGCTAGCAATAAAATAACACCTTACGGCAAGACGGAGACTGTGAAGAGAGACATTTCTATGCATTTTGTATTGTATTAGTATTATGTGCTGTGATACGTGCCTGTATTAATAATGGCTGCTCAGTGAAACAACCTGTGCTGACTTTAATGTGCAAGCCTTCCTTCATGACCTGACCTCTCGAATTGGTATAGAATCAGCTTGATCCCCTCTGTCGAAGACGCTTGGTCCTTTTAAAAATATTTTCAGTGTTATGAAAACAAATGTTATTAGTCACATACACGTGTTTAGCAGATTGTGGGTGTAGCGAAATGCTTATGTTTCTAGCGCTGACAGTGCAGTAATAGCTTACAATTTCACAACATATACCCAATACACACAAATCTCAGTAAAGGAATGTAATTAAGAATATATAAATATATGCATGAGCAATGTCAGAGCAGCATAGATTAAGATACAGTAGATAGCATAGAATACAGTAGAAACATATGAGATGAGTAATGCAAGCAAGATATGTAAACATTATTAAAGTAAATAATGTTTCGTTTGTTCCATTTATTATTATCGTTAACAAATACACACCTGTAAAGAAAATGAGAATTGAAAACACGTTCAGCCCCTGGTTCGACTGTGATCTGGCAGTGACTCCACCTCAATAATTCCATTTGGCAAATCGCTCGGCACACACATACTCAGATTGATTGGCTCTCATTCAGGCAAATTATAAATAAATGCACTCAGGCAATCCGGAAGGCCAAAGTTAGTTACTTTAAGGACCAGTTCTCGCTCTGTGGGTCTAACCCCAAGAAGTTCTGGAAAACGGTTAAAGACCTGGAGTATAAACCCTCCTCCTCACAGCTGCCCATGTCCCTTAATGTGGTTGTTACTGACAAGGAGCACATGGCTGAGCTCTTTAAGTCGGGATTCCTATTTGACTCAGACATGCCTCCTTGCATGTCCAACATTTCTTCATCTTCCACCCCTTCTAATACCACTATCCCCGATGCTCCTCTCACTTTTCCCCCTATCCCGCTACAAAGTTTTTTCTGCAGGCGGTCACTCAGTCCAAGGTGCTAAAGGAGCTCCTTAAACTTGACCCCCAAAAAACATCTGGTTCAGATGGTTTAGGCCCTTTCTTCTTTAAGGTTGCTGCCGCTATCATCACCAAGCCTATCTCTGACCTTTTTAACCTGTTTCTCCTCTCTGGGCAGATTCCCATTGCTTGGAAGGCAGCCACGGTGGGTCCTTTATTTAAAGAGAGAGATCAAGCTGATCCTAACTGTTATAGGCCAATTTCTATTTTGACCTGTTCATCAAAAGTGTTGGAAAAACTTGTCAATAATCAACTGACTGGTGTGGTGGAATATTGACTCAGAAACATAACACTCTTACTAGAACTTGTGAATTCAAAAAATACTTAATTACAAATGTAACAAAGTTGAGCCCCTCCATGGAAAATACTAAATTCTCATATTACAGAGTCCTGCCTTTATAGTATTCTGTCTTTGCATAGCGTATAGAGTCCCCTCCCTCTATATGAAAATAGCTTCCCTTGACCTTTCTCCACCATTATCTTTCCACCTCACCTCACCATACCCTTCCACCTCACCTCACCATTATCTTTCCACCTCACTTCTTGTCTGGTGGTCTGCTTGAGACGTATGTATTACAGACTCGGTCAGGGAGAGGTTGAAAATGTCAGTGAAGACACTTGCCAGTTGGTCCGCGCATGCTCTGAGTACACGTCCTGGTAATCCGTCTGGCCCCGCAGCCTTGGGAATGTTGACCTGTTTCAAGGTCTTGCTCACATCGGCTAGGGAGAGGGTGATCACACAGTTGTCCGGAACAGCTGGTGCTCTCATGCATGCTTCAGTGTTGCTTGCCTTCAAGCAAGCATAAAAGCCATTTAGCCCATCTGGTAGGCTCGCGTAACTGGTTAGCTTTATAGTCCGTAATAGTATGCAAGCCCTGCCACATCCGTCGAGCGTCTGAGCTGGTGTAGTAGGATTCAATATTTGTCCTGTATTGATGATTTGCCTGAGCATAGCAGGATATCTTATAAGCGTCCGGATTAGTGTCCCGACTCTTGAAGGTGGCAGCTCTAGCCATTAGCTTGGGGCGGATGTTACCTGTAATCCATGGCTTCTGGTTGGGATATGTACGTGCGGTCACTGTGGGGATGACGTCGTCGATGCACTTATTGATGAAGCCAGTGACTGAGATGGTATACTCCTCAATGCTATTGGATGAATCCCGGAACATATTCCAGTCTGTGCTAACCAACAGTCCTGTAACGTAGCATCCGCATCATCTGACCACTTCCCTATTGAGTGAGTCACTGGTACTTCCTGCTTTAGTTTTTACTCGTAAGCAGGAAGTTAGAATTATGGTCAGATTTGCCAAATCGATGGCAAGGGAGTGCTTTGTACGCATCTCTGTGTGTGGAGTAAAGGTGGTCTGGAGTTTTTTCCCTCTGGTTGCACAAGTGATATTCTGGTAGAAATTAGGTCAAATCCCCGGCCACTAGAAGCGGCAATTCTGGATGAGCATTTTCTTTGCTTATGGCCTTATACAGCTTGTTCAGTGTGGTCTTAGTGCCAGCATCGGTTTGTGGTGGTAAATAGACTGCTACGAAAAGATAGTGTGGTCTACAGCTTATCATGAGGTACTCTACCTCAGGCGAGCAATACCTCGAGACTCCTTTAATATTATAATTGTGCACCAGCTGTTATTGACAAGTAGACACACAACCCACCCCTCGTCTTACCGGACGTACAGTAGCTGTTCTTTCCTGCCGATGCACGGAAAATCCAGCAAACTGTATAATATCTGTGTCGTCGTTCAGCCACGACTCGTGAAACATAAGATATTAGTTTTTCATTTCCCGTTGGTAGGATAGTCTCGAACGGAGCTCATCCAGTTTATTCTCCAGTGATTGCACTTTGGCCAATAGTACGGATGGTAGAAGCGGGTTACCCACTCGCTGACAAATTCTCACAAGGCACCCTGATCTGCACCCCTTGTCTTTCCTTATTTTCTTCATGCGAATGACAAGGATTTTCATCGTTGTCTGGAAGCAACATTATATCCTGCATGTCAGACTCATTAAATAAAAAAATATTTGCCCACTTCAAGGTGAGAAATCGCTGTTCTGATATCCAGAAGCTATTTTCGGTCATAAGAGACGGTAGCATCAACATTATATACAAATTAAGTTAAACAAAATAGCACAATTGATTTGGAGCCTGTAAAATGGCCACCATCCCCTCCAGGCTCCATTCTCCATAGTGCATTAATCTTCAGATAGCTAGGTAGGATTTCCACATTTTTCCTCAATATCGTAGCTATCAGTAGAGTCAGAGCTAGAAGGGGGAGGGCAAGTGAAGGTGCTGGCTAAGTAAGGGCCAAGACCTGAGGTGGCAGAAAAGAGTTCTCTGGTTGGGCTGTAGGGTTTGAACATATCCTGAAGGGGGAGGGGCAGTTCCTCTTGCTGTTCTGTATGTAAGCACCATGGTCTTGATGTGAATGCGAGCTTCAACTGGAAGCCAGTGAAGGAGCGGGGTTGCATGAGAGAACTTGGGAAGATTGAAAACCAGGCGGGCTGCAGCATTCTGGATAAATTGCAGGAGTTTGATGGTACAAGCAGGGAGACCAGCCAACAGCGAGTTGCAGTAGTCCAGATGGGAGAGGACAAGTGCCTGGATTAGGAATTGCTCCACTTTCTGTGTGAGGTAGGGTTGTACTCTACGCATGTTGTAGAGCATGAACCTGCTGTAGTGGATCACTGCTTTGATGTTTGCAGAGAATGACAGTGTGTTGTCCAGGGTCACGCCAAGGTTCTTTGCACTCTGGAAAGGTGACACTGGAGTTATCAACCGTGATGGAGAGGTCTTTGAGTGGGCAGGCCTTCGGGGGGAGGAAGATTGTTGAGCTTGAGGTGTTGGGCCGACAATTTGAGATATCTGCCAGGCATGCGAAGATGTGTGTCACCACCTGGGTGTCAGAAGGGGGGAAGGAGAAGAGTAGTGGAGTGTCATCCGCATAGCAATGATAGGAGAGACCATGTGAGGAAATAACGGAGCCGAATGACTTGGTGTATAGAGAGAAGAGGGCCTAGAACCGAGCCTTGGGGGACACCAGTAGTGAAACAAAGTGGTGCAGACACAGATCCTCTCCACGTCACCTGGTAGGAGCGGCCTGCCAGGTAGGATGCAATCCAAGAGTGTGCAGAGCCTGAGACACCCAGACCTGAGAGGGTGGAGAGGAGGATTTGATGGTTCACGAAGGCAGTGGATAGATCTAGGAGGATGAGAGAGTGGCTTGATAAACTTTCTACTACTGATAAACGCCTACATTGGAACACAGTGACTGTAGGCATACAGTAACATGCTATTCATGACGTTAGAGCTCTGTCTCTGCACTTCACAGCCCTGTTTGGGTTTTGACTGACAGCTGCTCTGAATTTGAGCACCTCACCTGACAAGAAGTTTCCCTCATCCCAGGGTTTCCGTTAGGAAACTGTGGCACCGGACCGGCAGACTTTGTATTTACCAGACATTTGAGAAATTTACCTGACCTATATGCATTTGGTGTGTAACCTGATTAGGGTGTCCACCGTACGCAGTATGACAGAAGTTACATTTAGATTATGGTAATTCATATCAACAGAACATGCAAGCCAAGGATGCAACAATGTGCGATACTTCTTATAGAATTCTGATGCACACTTTGAAGAAGTTAGAATAACTGTCCACATTTAGGCCTACGTTTCTTCAGCCAATGCAACGAACATCAAAATCACTAACCTATGTCAATCTCCTATCCCCGTAGTAGAAAAGTTTACCTATTCTATTGGTCAGCTTGTGCTGAAAGAAATAGCCTATTCAAAAGAGACCCTGGGACAGTTGTGGGATGATAGATTCCAAATTAATTCAACCAGTAGGCCTAGGCTACATAAAAAAAAATCAAAGCAATGAGTCTGATACAACAGATCAGACCATTTAGATTAAAAAATGTTGTTAAACTATATACTGAACAAAAATATAAACGCAACATGTAAAGTGTTGCTTCTATGTTTCATGAGATTCCAGAAATGTTCCATACACACAAAAAAGCAAATATCTCTCAAATTTTGGGAACAAATTTGTTTACATCCCTCTTTTGCAAAGATAATCCATCCACCTGACAGGCGTGGCATATCAAGAAGCTGATTAAACAGCATGATCATTGCACAGGTGCTCCTTGGGGACAATAAAAGGCCACTATAATGTGCAGATTTGTCACACAGCAAGTTTTGAGGGAGCGTGCAATTGGGAAGCTTACTGCAGGGATGTCCACCAGAGCTGTTGCCATAGAATATAATTTTCATTTCTCTACCATAAACTGCCTCTAATGTAATTTTAGAGAATTTGGCAATACATCCAACCTGGCTTGCAACCGCAGACCAATTGTAACCATGCCAGCCCAGGACCTTTCTTCACCTGCGGGATCGTCTGAGACCAGCCACTGGGACAGCTGATGAAACTAAGGAGGATTTCTGTCTATAATAATTCCCTTTTGTGGGGAAAAACCCATTCTGATTGGCTGGGCCTTGCTCTCCAGTGGGTGGACCTGGCTCCCATGTGGGTGGGCCTGCGCCCCTGCCCAGTCATATTAAATCCATAGATTAGCGTCTAATGAATTTACTTCCATTGACTGATTTCCTTATATGAACTCAGCAAAATTGTTGAAATTGCGTTTATATTTTTGTTCAGTATATTATTTATTTACATTATAAGCGTAGCAATGCACACAAGGCATTAGGCAATTATATGAAAAAAAAAACTATTGTCAAAAGCCCACAGCACATGCAAGCAGTTTCATGTGACAGAGATAAAATATCCATTCAAAATTTAGAAATAGGGGAGATCTAATCTGCAACAACTGGCATGGGTTGATAAAAATGACTAGGATTATGCCTTTGGCTACTGGCGAATTAAAGATGGTCTGATTTTGACTAGGCTACTAGCAAGGTAAGACATGCTTCATAATATGTAGTAAGTTTATGTTTTACAAATTCATACTGCCTCCAGCTCATTGCAAAGTGGTGTGTGATACGCTGATGAAGCCTGCCTATATTATCTGAGTTTTTTCGCTCCTGGTAGACGGTGTCCTTCGCTCCCGCATGCCGAACATCTGCCCTGAGAATCGTTAAGAGAATTGCGGGAAAACAGTGCCCGACAGGCGACGACCAAGGACACTGTCTAGTGGTCATTCCTGCCTCCCGTTAGCACAGCAGGGAAGCTAGCTAGCTAGTTAGCACATGGTGTCGCCCTCCTCCTCCTGCCTACTGTGCTAATGGGAGGTGGGTGACCTCGCCCCCATCTATTGGGCACGTTTTTTTCCGGTATATGGGAGGCTGGGGCAACACAGTGTGCTACTGCAACTAGCTACAGTGGAGCAAAAAAATATTTAGTCAGCCACCAATTGTGCAATTCTCCCACTTAAAAAGATGAGAGAGGCCTGTAATTTTCATCATAGGTACACTTCAACTATGACAGACAAAATGAGAAAAAAATGCAGAAAATCACATTGTAGAATTTTTAATGAATTTATTTGCAAATTATGGTGGAAAATAAGTATTTGGTCAATAACAAAAGTTTATCTCAATACTTTGTTAGATACCCTTTGTTGGTGTTGGATTCTGTATTTTACATTATAGCTATTAGCATATATATGATTAAATATTATCTGATGTTGGTTGTGTGAGGTGTCTGCATTTGTGCACTGGAGCATCATTATGAGATTAAACAACTGCTTGCTACTTGCCTGTTTGTGTGTGACAAGAACTGAGTAACATGGTGTGACCTGCATGTTGCAAAACTGTAGATAACAGCCCAGCAGATGCTTTGTCCTTGTGTTTGTATGTAACAATATTGAGCACATGATGTGACTTGCTGTATCTTACAAAGTTGTGATAGGGAGGGGTGGTCATCACGAGGTTTAACTGAGATGGAAAAATACTGAACAACACAATAGCAGGAACTGAGCAACTGGTATAACTAGGCTGCGATACCAGAACAGTAAGGATCTATACATCGACGGAGGGAGGACTCCAAAAAGCGCCAAGAGGCGGGGACCCGCCTGAGCGCCTGCGATAGGCTGGGCAAGTTTAAACCACGCCCAGTCTCTGCAGTGATAGGCCAACAGACGGGTTGGAACTGTCTATCACAGTATAAAGAATACTGTTTACATACATCTTGTCAGTTCTCTGTTCTGCCCTGCGTGGTATTACAGTGAGCCCGTATATACAAAAGTTGCATTTGCCATTTATTACTTAGCTAATAAAAAATACATAGTATAACATCGGTGACTCATTGTTATATTTATCCTGATACCAGATTCGAATTTACGCAACCCTAACAGATGGTGACCACCGACGTGATCTGGTAAAGGTCATCGCTGGACATTGGTGTGCCAGCCGATTGGCCAGTACTGTCGTCGGACGGTGTGTCTCACAAATCCTGACCGATCAACTAAAAAAGGTATGCAGACACCTGTTGTGAAAAACTAAAGTTCTGCACATTGGAGTTATCCAAATTTAGTTTTGTGAGACACCTGTTTGATGTAAGTTACTAAATTTAAACTATTATGATGTGTGAGATTGGAAAATAGTTGAGAAAGTAATATCTCCATTGGCAACTGCAATTTTATTATTGATCAACAATACTTAATGATGCATTGTGTATGGGATGTACTAGTATGCCTGGCTGGTAGGTGGTAACAGAGAACACTTACTACATGTATGAATGGTGGGTAACAGGTGACCACCAAAGCGTGAATGGATAGTCTGGGACTACATGTATGATTCATTCTAGTTGATTATAAAAGTGTGACTGGATAGTCTGGGACTACATGTATGAGTGGTGGGTAACGAGTGACCACCAAAGTGTGACTGGATAGTCTGGGACTACATGTATGAGTGGTGGGTAACGAGTGACCACCAAAATGTGAATGGAAAGCCATATGAGTGGTGGAATGTGACCACCAAAATGTAGCCTATGTGATGCAGGGCCAAGTGTGAATGACGGATAATTAAATTGACTAATTGGACTTGAGACCGATTTAGCCCTATGGAGAAGGTTTCTCTAAGGTCCTAACAAAGCATAGGTGTGTGTGAAGTACATCGGGGAGTAAAGTCGGCGCACTGACTACCAAGTTTGAGTGAGACATTAAGTTGTTCTAGAAACATGATCCGGTTGACACGTTAGTCATATGGAGTGATTGTATTTTTTATTTTGTACATTTGGTATTGAAGTAAAGGTGATAATCCGGGGGACACTAGACTACTTAATACCCTAGTGGACCCACAGTGCATAATTGAGTTCTTACTTTAGACCTAATTGGGGGCCGATTTAGCTGTAGGGAAAGGGTACCACTTGGGTTTGAGTAAAGGCATAGGTTGTTGACAGTATTGTAGTGTACATAAAATATCGTTGGAAATAGAAAAGGTGTTGAAAACGTTGAAGCCCACTCTAGAATTGAATGAAGGCAGAGAGGGTAAGGAGTGGAAGAGACGGGGTGAGAAGCTGTACAGAGAATGGATAGAAGGCGGGGCCATTGCATCTCCTACTGGTCTGCTTACTGTGGTGAATGAAGATTTGTGTGTGTATGGTGTAAATTGAAGCTTACTGGCGTGAATGAAGATTTGGTAGAATCAAATCGTGTGCATGAAATACGCTTGATATTCAGTCGGGGACTAATATCGGTATGAATGAGGTCGGGGACCTTCAGATGAGATGTCTGAGTTGTATTAATTTGAGCCTGCCAAGCGAGTGTGGTACATTAGGTATTTCAGTTGGAGCTGGTACCGGTGAGAATGTTTAAAAAGTCGCGGGCTTGCTGATGAGATGTTTGCACAGAGTTATATCATAGAATATTGAGGGGGTGTGCATGACTGTTGGAAAAAGTGTTAAACTCTATTAACGTAAAATTCTGTGTGTAGATTTATATAATGAGGTTTGAACTATACTAATATTGTAGAATTACATAATCAACATCTGAACATACTTACGTTAAACATTAATTGAGCCACTGAGTAATAGATAAGATATACACTAGGTACGGGAGACGGGGCAACGGGTGCGGTCGACGTAAGACGGGAGTGGTGTTCTAACCAAGTGCTGAGAAATAAGGTAGATTTATTTTGTTCTTTTAATTAATTTACACAAGTACTTCCCGGTTATTGATTTTGGTTTGATTGTTCAGACCACTGAAATTAAACAGGAGGTTAAGGTATACTAACATTAGAATCTGTTTTCATTATGGGGAACAATGAAAGGCCCGCAGAGTGGATTGCAGGCTGAGTTTATTTTATGTTAAAGGTACAGTGTATGTTTATCACAGTTGTGTGTGTGTCTAATGGCAGGGTATTTAAGAAGTATTTTGGGGAGACAATTTGGAGAAAAACGAATGTAAGACATGAAACATCGAGACAAATTATTTGAGTTTGAGGGGATTATCATAATTATTAGGTTTTGTTTTTGTAGTAAACGTTTTGAGTTTAAGGGGATTTCCATGTTCCCAGAGACAATATATCTTAAAGGTGTACACTCACATGAAATATTAGAAGTTTTTATTTTCTGAGTCTTAATTAAATAGGTGAAATCCTTTGATAAAGGAATGTTGTTTAATATAGTAAGAAACACTTCTTTTGAGGGGTGGTATGACTTATGACCTCCATTGTAACTTTCCTTTGTGGTCTGATCAGCCTCTTTGGAAAGACATTTGGATGGAGAATCTAAGGTCATTTGTAATACTGATATTAAGGTAATTTAATACAAAAAGGCAGTGAAATTTACATTATAGTGTCATTATATTTTCTCTGATGAACGTGGTGTGAAAATGAGCTAGGATAAGTTTTAATTATGGTAGACTCATGTTAAGTATTTGGGACATATTTGAGCCAACAGGGCAGGGAAGAAATTGAGATATTTGTGTTTGGTTTAAACACCTGTGTACAGGAGTGCCAGTGTACCTGTGTAATGGGGGAGGGTGTCCGTATGGGAATTACATGATAACCAACTTGGGACAGTTCTGGGATTGGAGAAGAGGGTATCCTTATAGCATAGGGGATCCCACAAAGGTGGATAGGTTTTCCATGATATGGGGAAAACCTGGGAGCACTGTTGAACTTTGTAAAGGTGATGAAATCCTACTAACCATCAAAACTATTAAGTTCTCTGATGCAGGCACTTACACCCTCGGACTACAAAGGACCGGGACAGACACGATGGGTGTGTTTTCTATTAAGGTGCTGCCAAAACCACAGAGGTCCCAGACGAACCAGAGCCAGACACACTCATCTACCACCCCTGGACCGAACCTGCCACCTACCACCACTGTGTCAAATCTCATTCAGGTAATTAACATTAGAGACTATTCAGCTATTGATCAATTAGGCACTGAGACTGGTTTTGATGGTAGGGACCATTTGTGGCTGTCTTATATTAGGTATACAGCTAAAACCCTGAGAAGAAAGGACTGCATTGTATGTAGTCATGCTAGACCTGTTCTGGCTACACACCCATTTGCTATAGGAGAAGGAGAGGGGTGGTTGTGTATTCTGAGAGGTTTTTACCAGGTTCAGCCTAATTCAACTCTGTTCCTCTTTGAGCCTTGTGTTTCCTACAGTACCTCCTCATCGGGCCCCTTGGGGTGTTAAGGCATATGGGGGCAATTACAGTTGCATCACGGGTACAGGTAATGGCATTGATTATGGGAGATTGCCTGAAGCTGATTGCAGTAGTAACATAACCATTAATTCCACTTGGCCAGTTACAGGCCTAAACCAAACTAGTGGTCTGGCTGATGTGTGTTGGATCTGTGGACCCAAAAGAGTGCTGAGACCCATTCTTAGAGGAGACTGGCAAGGTACGTGTGCTCTGACCAGGTTGATAATTCCACTGACCATTGTTGATGTTACTGCTGAACAGCTGTTGGGTTCTGTATCCAGGGGACCTGAAAACATTCCATCCTATGGGAGACATAGACGTAGTGCTCCATGGACAGAGGATGTAGTTGACATACACACTAACCTGTTGGGAGTGCCAGTGGGGGTTCCTCATGAGTTTCAGGCCTTGTGTAGGAATGATGGACTCTGGCACTTACTACCTATTATAGGTCCAGCCATAGTGGATGCAAGACAGACTGCATGGATTAATTATATCTACTATAATCAACAGCGTTTTGTGAATTACTCCCGTGATGCACTCACTGGTCTGTCTGAACAGATTGAGGCCACATCTAGGGTTGCCAGACAGAATAGACTTGCTTTGGATATGCTTCTTGCCAGTCAGGGGGTTGTCTGCAAGATGTTCGGTGAACAATGTTGCACGTTTATTCCTAATAATACCAGTCCAGATGGTAGTATATCTAAGGCCCTTAGTGGGCTTGATGCACTATCTGCTGAGATGAGGACCATGGCGGGGGTGGAGGAGTCGACTGTTCTCTTGGTTGGGAGCCTGGTTTGGTAAGTACACTGGTATGGTGGTTACTGGATTTCTGACCCTAATTCTTGTATTTTTATTATTGATGTGTTGTGCTGCTTGCATCATACCGTGTTTTAAGAAGTCTGTTACAGATGTGGTGAAGGCTTCAGGCATGATGCCTTTGCTTGATGCTCCAGTTGGAGATGCTGATACTGAAGCATGCTTTCAGGGGAGGATGAGACTGACTGAGGATGACCCATGGTATGTTGTGGGTGAGGTAGTAGAATAAATATTACACCACCACAGTTCCTTGTTTTACATTTTTTTTATGATAGGTTTTCTTTCCAGTATGCTTGTTCTCCCTGTTGTGAAGGTTCGGAGTTCCTGGGTGGCATGGTGCCCACCTGGTGCAGGATAGGAGTAGCTGAGAGGACCAGATGGTTTATAATAATGCTTTGCTCTGCTTTACTCTGTTTTCCATGACTAAAGTTTTATCCTACATCTTACATGTCAATAAACAATAAAGTTTTATCCTGTCTTTGTCAAAAGGGGGAGACAAAAGCATATATCACTTGTTGATTTTTATTTTTTCTTGGATGATTTTTATTTTCTGTTTTTCTGTAAAAAAATTAAATAATAATAATAATAATGTTTTATTAATTTTAAACGTTTTATTATTTTCATGAAATGCTATTAACATATTACTATGTTGGGACCGCTGAAATAAAGGATAATGAGTGGGAGACTTAAGGGAGACTTAAATTTAACACCATTTTCTTTTATTCTGTTTTTAAATGAGCTGTTGTTCTCTTTTGACATGAGGGTTTTAAGTTCCTAGGTGGCTGGTAGCCAATCTAGTACATAGTGGGATCGAATGGAGGACATGAAGGTATTTTAAACTTTGTAACTGTTATATGATTCATTGCTGAATTTTTTGTTCACACCCTTGGGGGTTGGTTGGTTTATTACTTAGCTAATAAAAATGACATAGTATAAAATCGGTGACTCATTGTTATATTTATCCTGATACCAGATTCGAATTTACGCAACCCTAACATTGGCAATGACAGAAGTCAAACGTTTTCTGTAAGTCTTCACAAGGTTTTCACACACTGTTGCTGGTATTTTGGCCCATTCCTCAATGCAGATCTCCTCTAGAGCAGTGATGTTTTGGGGCTGTTGCTGGGCAACACGGACTTTCAACTCCCTCCAAAGATTTTCTATGGGGTTGAGGTCTGGAGACTGGCTAGGCCACTCCAGGACCTTGAAATGCTTCTTACGAAGCCACTCCTTCGTTGCCCGGGCGGTGTGTTTGGGATCATTGTCATGCTGAAAGACCCAGCCACGTTTCATCTTCAATGCCCTTGCTGAAGGAGGTTTTCACTCAAAATCTCACGAAACATTCTTTCCTTTACACGGATCAGTCGTCCTGGTCCCTTTGCAGAAAAACAGCCCCAAAGCATGATGTTTCCACCCCCATGCTTCACAGCAGGTATGGTGTTCTTTGGATGCAACTCAGCATTCTTTGTCCTCCAAACACGACAAGTTGAGTTTTTACTTAAAAGTTATATTTTGGTTTCATCTGACCATATGATATTCTCCCAATCTTCTTCTGGATCATCCAAATGCTCTCTAGCAAACTTCAGACGGGCCTGCACATGTACTGGCTTAAGCAGGGGGACACGTCTGGCACTGCAGGATTTGAGTCCCTGGCTGCGTAGTGTGTTACTGATGGTAGGCTTTGTTACTTTGGTCCCAGCTCTCTGCAGGTTATTCACTAGGTCCCCCCGTGTGGTTCTGGGATTTTTGCTCACCGTTCTTGTGATCATTTTGACCCCACGGGTTGAGATCTTGCGTGGAGCCCCAGATCAAGGGAGATTATCAGTGGTCTTGTATGTCTTCCATTTCCTAATAATTGCTCCCAACAGTTGATTTCTTCAAACCAAGCTGCATACCTATTGCAGATTCAGTCTTCCCAGCCTGGTGCAGGTCTACAATTTTGTTTCTGGTGTCCTTTGACAGCTCTTTGGTCTTGGCCATAGTGGAGTTTGGAGTGTGACTGTTTGAGGTTGTGGACAGGTGTCTTTTATATTGATAACAAGTTCAAACAGGTGCCATTAATACAGGTAACGAATAGAGGACAGAGGAGTCTCTTAAAGAAGAAGTTACAGGTCTGTGAGAGCCAGAAATCTTGCTTGTTTGTAGGTGACCAAATACTTATTTTACACCATAATTTGCAAATAAATTCATTAAAAATCCTACAATGTGATTTTCTGGATTTTTTTTCTCATTTTGTCTGTCATAGTTGAAGTGTACCTATGATGAAAATTACAGGCCTCTCTCATCTTTTTAAGTGGGAGAACTTGCACAATTGGTGGCTGACTAAATACTTTTTTGCCCCACTGTACCTTGTTGGTCAGTGGTAAGAGGCTGGTGCGACACCATGTGCTAACTAGCTAGCTACTTAGTTAGCGACACCGTGTGCTAGCTTGCTTGTTAGATAGCACATGGTGTAGGCCTCGCCTTCCGTTTGCTGTGTACTGGAGAAAATTGGGCTGACAGGCGGGGGCGAAGGACACTGTCTACCGGTGTTGCTAGTTAGCTAGCTAGCACACAGTGTTGCCTACACCTCCCGTGTACTGGAGAAAACCGTGCCCTGGTATCGGGTCCTACCGTCCTTTTTAGCTTATAAATTGATCTGTGGATACCACAGATCGAAATGGCTGCCATTGATTGATAGCCCTGGTACCCAAGGACAAAGCAGTATTTTTTCTGGGCCTGTCTGATGTAGGATGTGAAATCTGAAAGTATTTGAATCTGGGCACTAAAAATCTTTACATCATAGTGCAGCATGAGGGAGTGGTTTCAACACGGTAGCACATTCAGAGAGCCATTTATAGCCATTAATTTAAAATAATTAATAGATTTTAAACAAAAAACACTTTCTGTTTGTCAGAGTATTTTCAGATGTTGTTATCAACAAATAAACAGTTTCACGTTTGGATTCAGCCTTGTGTCAGGTGAACTGTTGACTAATAATTCCCCTTACTCTTGAAACTGTTCCCTTTCAATTGCTGCTATACTATGGTTATCTAATTCATATTTCTTGTGTAAGAAACATTTCAATTTAGCCCTATCGATAAAGGCCAATTCTCACAAGTGTAAAGGATTAATTGAGTTTTTAGATCGTTGCACAGTAGATTAGAGTGACAAGAAGTAACACATGCAACCTCTCTGACAAGCAGTCTGTGTAGTTCCGACCACAAGACTCAGACTCAAGCAGTCTGAGTAACTGAAAGTAGCAGGAACAGAGAGACACAGGAACAGAGAGACACACTCACTCTTGAGATTAGGAGAATCTTAACTTGATTAACTGGAATCTAACCAATTCACAATACAGAGTAAAATAAATAGTTTAAAAACTCCCTCCCTCTCCAACATGCCATGGACAGCACAATAATTGTGTCCCTCTATCCACTAACCTGGGAGGTGGGCTGTGGGTCCGTGGATGTGAAGTCCCTGTCTTGTCTGCTCCTGTTGATTTGGACCCTGCTTGAAGTGTCCACAGAAGGCAGAGGTGAAAAGGGTTGTGATGCTCTGTGTTGATGATTGAAAGATAACTTTAACGGGATGTACGTACTCAGTGTGCACAGCAGCACTATGCTCTCTCTCTCTCTCTCTCTCTCTCTCTCTCTCTCTCTCTCATCATCTTGTCCCCCCCTGCTTATTTTTCTCAGTCAAATGTTGTGTTTTTCAGTTTAGCAAGATGCACAAATCAAATGTGATACAATAAAAAAAACTGTAGAAAAACTAAGCAGGAGGGGATTGTTGGGACCATCATAGTGCAAGTTAGTGCAGAAAAACTATTACTAAGCAGGAGGGGATTGTTGGGACCATCATAGTGCAAGTTAGTGTAGAAAAATATTACTAAGCAGGAGGGGATTGTTGGGACCATCATAGTGCAAGTTAGTGTAGAAAAATATTACTAAGCAGGAGGGGATTGTTGGGACCATCATAGTGCAAGTTAGTGTAGAAAAACTATTACTAAGCAGGAGGGGATTGTTGGGACCATCATAGTGCAAGTTAGTGTAGAAAAACTATTACTAAGCAGGAGGGGATTGTTGGGACCATCATAGTGCAAGTTAGTGTAGAAAAATATTACTAAGCAGGAGGGGATTGTTGGGACCATCATAGTGCAAGTTAGTGTAGAAAAACTATTACTAAGCAGGAGGGAATTGTTGGAACCATCATAGTGCAAGTTAGTGTAGAAAAATATTACTAAGCAGGAGGGGATTGTTGGGACCATCATAGTGCAAGTTAGTGTAGAAAAATATTACTAAGCAGGAGGGGATTGTTGGGACCATCATAGTGCAAGTTAGTGTAGAAAAACTATTACTAAGCAGGAGGGGATTGTTGGGACCATCATAGTGCAAGTTAGTGTAGAAAAATATTACTAAGCAGGAGGGGATTGTTGGAACCATCATAGTGCAAGTTAGTGTAGAAAAACTATTACTAAGCAGGAGGGGATTGTTGGGACCATCATAGTGCAAGTTAGTGTAAAAAAACGATTTGATGTGTTAGTCAGAGGGCTGTTAGGACACAGTATCTCTACCATCTACAGTGTTGGTGGTAATAAATTGTGTGTTTACAGTGGTTAACATTGATCTGGTGTTTACCATGCTCTGCTGTGGCCATATTGGTGATGAAGACAAATAGGTTAGCAGAGACTGTATTTCGTCGTACATGATGATTACCCCAACACGGTGGTGGGAAAAGTACCCGATTGTTATACTTGAGGAAAAGTAAATACACTCATAGAAAATTACTCAATTAAAAGTGAAAGTCACCCAGAAAAATATGACTTGAGTGAAAGTCTAAAAGTAAGCAAGGAAGGAATAAATATTTGTTCATACAAATTTAGGATCTTAAATTGAGCCAGTTTGCTACAGCAGGAAAATGATCCTGAAGCAACAGGAAATGGGAATTATGATGTGGATTATAATTAATGGACATTTTTGTAGGGGTTGATAAAAAAGGCTGTATGGGAAATAAAGTCAAAAATTTCTAAGTGGAAATCGCAAACGTCAGAAGCCTTTTTAAACCTCAAATACACGACATATTTTCAATGTCCTGCATTGCAGGAAAGTTCACCTGCAACAGCGTGATCCTTACATCTGTAAATAAACCTAATAAAAAAGCAAACATTTTGTTATATGTGAGTCCAGGTGTATTTGTAAATCACATGGCTAGTTGCTTTAACTACAAGAAAATTAGCACGTGGTCAGCTCCCATTAGTACATCATACATGTTCCAGGGCGTTTTACAACACTCATTCAAGGATTTTTCTTAAATTTTGCTATTTTTCTACATTGTAGTGTAACCATCTCACCAGGCTCGAATTTGACTCTATTAACTTACGTAGAATATCTCAACAGCAATGGGATGTTAGGTGAGAAGGACATCTCCAAGAAGAATCCCTATTGTAAACTATGATGACAAATGGGGTATCAACTTCAGATGGAATGATTATAGATTGTTGTTATTGTATAAGGATATACTTTCCCATGCATTCAATTAAATTGAAACAGTAAATGACTCCACCAAGGCAACATACACAAGGTTCAAGTTGTATATTATTTACATTTTCAAAGCACCACATCAAAATAAATACAAAATAACAAACCCCAATGAGTCGTGCACAACCCATGTCCAAATGATTTCAAGCTTGCTTAACAACCCGGAGGCGCGCGTTGGAGCTAAAAAAAAATGACAACACACATGAAGTCCCGAAGCTCCCCACCGTTGTGGTTACTCACTACTCGTGGATATTCCCTCAGTGAAGTATTGCAGTTCCTTGCAGGTTTCCTCACAGGATCCACAGCAAGCACAGCTGTCAATGCAGACAGTACTCTTTAGCAGTAACCGATATCCCATGGGAACATGACCTCGTTAACCTTTCCCAAGCAATTCTCTCTCGGTGTCACACGATGCTAGGCTAACCTCAAGGCTGTCAAATACCCAAATACAATGAGACGGTAGCTTCAGTCTTTACTAAGTCTTTCTTAACAAAATTATAACAACTCTCTTATAAAATAAAAACGATATTTCCCTTCGAAACTTGGCAGGTATCGATTTTGTTTGATTTTTTATCGTCTCCTTTTATAATTTTTCTTCACCAGCGGTCATAATGTACCGTCCATCCTTTTCTCAACGTCTGTGTAATTATTATTATTAAATAAGTCATGTGTAGAAAGTACTATAGCAATTAATGGTCTTACACTGTACTTACATTATGAAACTGTTAAACAAAACAAATTACTGACTGATTGAAGAGACCACATTTTTATTCTGTCCATTTTCCTTCTCTATCGCACACCCCTCCAACCTCCACCCATCCACCCGATTGGCCAGTGATGATGGGGAGAGTGTGGGGAACTGTCCCTTCTGTCAGCGACTCTTTATGATCCTAACACTGATAGAATAACTAGAGAATTGTGTGTGATAGATGAAGTGTGCAATTAAAGGCTTTTCTCCCCCATGTGTTTTATCGGGTCCCCTTGCTGTCAGGGCTCCAGAAGTGCTGAAGGACCTTGCCCCGGGCTCTCAGCCCCCGTTCCTCATCTTCGGCGGGGAGGTGCACACCGACACCAACAAGATCGAGGAGTTCCTAGAGGAGGCACTGGCTCCGCCACAGTGAGTGTGTGATGAACATCAACAGGCATAAATGCACGCACACACACGCACGTACGCACACACACGCACGCGCGCGCACGCACGCACGCGCGCACACACACACACACACACACGCCAAAAGAGACAAGTCATTAATAAATAAATGTTTATTACAGGGCAATTAACATCTTTGCAGTCAAACATATCCTCCACTGGCTCTACTAACTCAGAAAGCTGAGAGCTAATGGCAATACCTTTCCAGGTACCCCAAGCTGTGCTGTCGCTACAAGGAGTCCAACGGTGCTGGAGATGACATCTTCCACGTTCTCTGCATACATCAAGAACCCTAACCCTGGACTCAACGATAGTAAGAAGCCCCTCCTTGTTTAGAAGTTGATGGATGAGTCATTGAAACAGTAGTTCTGTTTTTTTATGAGGCTTTGCTGCTTTTCAGTGCTTGAGAAGAAGTTTCTGAAGAGCCTGATGAAGTTGGATCAGTACCTGCTGACGCCACTCCTACACGAGCTGGACCAAAACCCAGACATCCCCCAGTCATCACGGCACTATCTGGACGGGAACTCCCTCAGTCTGGCTGACTGCAACCTGATGCCCAAGCTCAATATAGTCAAGGTTATCAGATCAAGCATTCCAGGAAGTCCTAGATTACATCACCTTTGCCAGTGTCATCTATTGTACTTTCTTCTAGTCTGCTCCTCTTTGTTGGAACCATCTCAATCTCAATCAAGAAGGGCAAAGGTCTATTCCTTTTACAGTATTTATAGGTGCACTCAGATGTGTAGCTATGGTTTAAGCAATGGGAATATTGTGCTTTTTATTAGTCTGTATGACTGCAAGAACCACTAGCACCACTGTGCTACTCGTAAACAGATGAAAATGTTGTTCAGTGTGGTTCAGTGTGTGTCTGTCATGTTGACTCCCTTTCCCCCTCTCTTGCTCCCCACAGGTGGTGTGTAGGAAGTACTGTGACTTTGAGATCCCTGTGGCTCTGACCGGTCTGACCCACTACCTGACCAAGGCCTACCAGCAGGACGAGTTCCGCTATACCTGCCCCAAGGATTCCGGGATCCTGCTGGCCTACCACTCGGTAGCCAAATACCTCAACAAGTAGATCAGGAGAGAAGGAGGGGAGAGAGGAGGGCAATGAGAGATATAGAGGGAGGGGGGGGGCAGACAGGGTAAAAGAGGAGTTGAAGAAGGTATGTTTAGACAAGAGAAGAAATGTAAAAGGGGAAAGAGGGCTATGAAGCCATGATTTATGATTTATGTGTAGAGGAGCAGAAAAATAAGCCTGCTGCCTGTGCCTCAGAATGAGGCATATCTGTCTTCTGTCAGCAACATATTTGTGTATAACGCTGTGTGTACAGGGTGAAGGTCTGCTCGTATATGTACGATTACAATGTGTGTGCAATACAATTATGTGCTGCCTGTTTAGTTTCTGTAGATATTTGCTTTCCTTGAATTATGCTCAACTGTTAAAACATTAATTTGAATAATCTTTCAATGTATTTTATGCTCACTTTAAAAACCTAGCAATGTGCACACTTTGTCTGGCAATTGTAAGGATCTGGATGTTCTATCCCTGAGAGACAAAGAGAAAGCATGATGTCAAATGCCAAGTAAACAAAGATAATTGTGGTACTATTGTATGTGGATTGATAGGTTTTTCATTTATGAAATGTGCCATATTGAAATGACTATCATAGCTAGGCCCAGATAAATGTTAGTCTGAGTAGGCCTAAACCTCATTTGAATTGGTTTATCTAAAAGTGTTTGCCTTGCAACCTGTTTTCACTGCTGTGGGTGGAATCATAAAATGAGAATGATTAATTCCATGGGGTGGAATAATAATAAGTTAGAGACCACTATGATGACACACCTTTTTGTCTTCTTCTAATGCCTCTTGAGGGGAAAGTAATCCAAAATTAACGGAAGAAAATCAGAGAAGTTATTGTGCTTGAGTAATAAAGTTATGTTGCTGATTACAATTTTGGACAGGTAACTTGTAACTGTAACAGATTACATTTAGAAAGTAACTTACCTACCCAACCCTGGTTTTGGTTCGAACAGAATACAGTCCATAGATATATTATCTATGATTCAGATAGTCAGTTCAGTGGAAGAAACACTGAACTTCTCTTATATTGTAATGTGGTCTGTGTGTAGCTGGTGTAGAGGAGTCAGGCGCAGGGCAGCAGATATGAGTAAATAAACGTACTTTTCTCAACATATACAAATGGAATACAAAAAGAGAGCCCACATTAACGGACCATACTAAATACAAACAATTACTCACAAACAGACATGGGGGAACAGAGGGTTAAATAATGAACAAGTAATTGGGGAATTGAAACCAGGTGTGTAAGACAAAGACAAAACAAATGGAAAATGAAAAGTGGATGGCTAGAAGGCCGGTGACGTCGTCCGCCGAACGCCGCCCGAACAAGGAGAGGGACCGACTTCGGCGGAAGTTGTGACATATATTTTGTAAGAGAATCACTTTTATCATAGAGGGAGATGGAGAGGAAAAAGGAGGAAAAACAGAGATTGTCAATATCAAACCAGTCGGAGATAGAGAGCGATGGAGAGGAGAAAGGAGGAAAAACAGAGATTGTCAATACCAAACCAGTCAGAGATAGAGAGCGATGGAGAGGAGAAAGGAGGAAAAACAGAGATTGTCAATACCAAACCAGTCAGAGATAGAGAGCGATGGAGAGGAGAAAGGAGGAAAAACAGAGATTGTCAATACCAAACCAGTCGGAGATAGAGAGCGATGGAGAGGAGAAAAAAAACTCAGACAGGAGCAAAAGAAGGAAAGACGAAGAGAGGATTGATCGAATGAAAAGACAGAGGAGATAGAAAAAGCAATGAAGAGGACAAAAGAGAGTAGACCTACAAGACAAAAAGAATGAGAGTAGGAAGGTAGCAAACAGGAAATTGATGAAGAGAAATGAGAGAGAAATGAGAGAGAAAGAAACAAAATGAGTCAGAGATAGAAAGATAGAGAGCACTTCTGGTGCAAAGAAATGGAAGAGCAGTACAGTAAAAGGCAAAACAAGCAAAGGTAGAAAAACAGCATTTGAGCAAGAAAATAAAGAATGTGGAAAGAAACTGAGGGCCAGAAACAAATAGATAGAGAGAAGGAAGAAAGACTGGGAGAGATTGAAAGAGAAGAGGGTAAAGAAGTGGAGAGAGACAAAAGAGGAGATGAGGACAGAAGCGACTGATGAGGAAGATATCGTTGGAAACATCATTGAAGAAAATAACAAGACAGACAAAAGTATCAGGAGGTGAATCTTCAATTGGGGAAATACTAAAAGGTCAACGAAAGATACCAACAAAACCTGAGAGGACCTTTCAGAGGGAGAGGGAGGAAGGTGATAATACACAGTGCATCCAGAAAGTAGTCAGACCCCTTGACTTTTTTCACATTTTGCCTTGATTAAATATATTTCCCCCCCTCCCATCAATTTACACACAATTATTCATAATGTTAAAGCAAAAACAGGTTTTTATAGATTTTTGCACATTTATTAAAATAAGAAACCGAAATATCTCATTTACATAAGTATTCAGACCCTTTACTCAGTACTTTGTTGACATCTGTGGAGCTGTCATTCCCGAATCAAAAGCCAAACTTCAGGAAAATGTGGACATCGTTCATCGTTTCGGAAGACTCAAGGATCAAGACAAGAGAACAAGGACAACCATCATCTGGTTCACCAACAGATCTACACGTGAGTTCTTCATCAAGCACAAATTGAGGTTCACGGAGGATCTCATCTCTGCGGACAAAGTGACACAGGAGAAACTGTGACCGATGGTGGCTGCAGCTCCAAAGGAAGGGAAAACTGCATTTTTTTTGTCAGTGCAAGAGTGATCATTGATGAGAAAGAAATGTGGCAAAATCCAAACATTTGAGAGACAGCCAGAGTCTGACTCAGCCAGAACTGGCAGGCCTAGACACTGCCTAATTGTCAGGTGAGAAGCAGCCTTTTATTGTAAAGAATTTACACAAACACTTGAATGAGAAAAGGCTGACCTGAAAACTGGTAAACTGAACACTAACTATGGGTGAATAACTGCTTATTGTAATGTCTACACAATGTCTCCCCCTTGTGGGAATAAGAATCATTTGGTTACTTTATGACCTGTGTTTGTTTTTTGATGGAGGGTTTAATAATGAGATGGAAATCCTTCTGAGTTACATATCCCCAGGACAAGCTTATATTAGCATAACAAGGTTGTTGGTTGAAGTTTGTCTTTATCTCTTTGTTCAATTAATGTCAGGGGTATTCGTAATGTACTCAAACCTCAGGCTATTGTCCTGTATTGCAAACGGTTTAATGCAGCCTTTTACTTTCTACAAGAGACTCATGCTTGTTCTTCCGATCTATCTTTTTGGAAAAATCAATGGGGTAACGATATCTGGTTATCATATGACAACATGATCTAGAAGAAAAAGAAACGCACACCTATTAAGACGAGGTGCTGGCTAGCGGAGTAGAAACTTGAAAATAAAAGAAAGCCGCACACTCTTGGAGCTCAGATGCAAAAATGTAATACCAACGTTTCGACAGCCAAGCTGTCTTCATCATTATACCATGATGAAGACAGCTTGGCTGTCGAAACGTTGGTATTACATTTTTGCATCTGAGCTCCAAGAGTGTGCAGCTTTCTTTTATCATATGACAACAACCACTCTGCAGGTGTAGCAGTTTTAAGAGGTGCATTTAAAGGGAAGGTCATCAGTAGTAAGACTCAACACTCTTGGCTTTGGTTAAATTTAACCGAATTTGAAAAGTGAAATGTTTTTATTAGGGAATATCTATCCATCCATCCAACAACAAACAAAACAACAGGATACTATTTCAAGAATTAGAAGAAGAGATTTATAAAGTTAAAGGTGTATTTCAGGATATCAAAATGATCTCAGGTGGAAATTTAAATGATGTATCTAATGTAATGATTGACAGATGTCCTCCTCCTACCAAATCCAGCATTGTTAATCCTGAGTTTAATAATCTATGTCTTGGTCTTGGATTAATCGATATTTGGAGATCTAAATATCCTGATGAAAAAGGACTGTTGAGACAGTCAAGAATTGACTTCTGGTTGATTATTAATTCATTAGATAACAATGTATTCCAGGTATCCATCGAACCATAATTCTTATGGATCATAAAGTTGTATTCTTATCTTTAAATATTAATGGCTCTGAAGTTAATAAACCGAATCGGAGTTATTGGAAACTCAATAGCAGACTGTTGGAAGATGATTTCAAGTGTAATGCCAAAGATATTATACAAGGAAACTGGAGGAAAGTCTAACTATTTAAGTCTTATGGGAAATATTGGGAATTAATGAAGTATGAAATAAGACAAACAGCCATGAAGAGAGGTAAATAAATTGCTGAACTTCAAAGATTGAGGGAAGAGAAACTTATTCACAAAATTTCTATGGAGGACCTTGATGAAGAAGATAAGGATCATTTCTTTTCTTTACAAATAGAAATGGAACGAATGTATGAAGAGAGAGCAAGAAGGAGGTGGTCGGAGGAAGGTGAAAACAATACAAAATACTTTTCAAATTTAGAGAGAAAAATAATATAGCTTAACATATGAAAAAACCAAAGACATTTCAAAATATGTTTCAGAATTCTATGGTAATCTTTACACCAGTAATGCCTGTCCTGCTAGTGACATGTCTGCCTTTCTAGACTCTGTCAAAGACTATACAAAATTCATAGATGAAGACTTCCAAAGGTATTGGAATGAATTTACTTCTATCAATGAAATAAAAACATGTATCAGCAAGTTAAAATAGAACAAATCTCCAGGGATTTCAATATTTTCAGGAGGATATTGAACTTATATCTGATGTTTTTAAGGAGGCAATTGATTTAGGGGTCCTACCTGTTTCTACGGCAACAAGCCCTCATTTCTGTAATCCCCAAACAAAGATCATAGGATGTTAGAAAATTGGAGACCAATCACATTAATGAACAATGATGGAAAGCTACTTGCATCCACCTTTGCAAAAAGACTTAAAGGTCTTGACCAAATCAATGATGATACTTAGTCTGGTTTTATGAAGGGCAGACATATATGTAATAACATTCGACTAGTATTGGACTTGATAGACAACAATGAGCACATTATGGAAGATAGCTTTATTTTATTTGTAGACTTTTACAAGGCTTTTGATACAGTTGAACATTATTTTCTTTGAGATTGATTATTTGGTCACTATTTTCAAAGTGTAATTAAGACACTTTACAATAATAGTAACAGCTATGTTAAATTATCCCATGGAACTTCAGAGATTCGATATTAGACGGGAAATTAAACAAGGATGCCCAAATTCTCCTTTATTATTTTTATTGGTCACACAAGTTATGGCACTTCACATCAATAAGGATAGTTTTAGTGGTTGTCACACCCTGACCATAGTTTGCTTTGTATGTTTCTATGTTTTGTTTGGTCAGGGTGTGATCTGAGTGGGCATTCTATGTTGTGTGTCTAGTTTGTCTGTTTCTGTGTTTGGCCTGATATGGTTCTCAATCAGAGGCAGGTGTTAGTCATTGTCTCTGATTGGGAACCATATTTAGGTAGCCTGTTTTGTGTTGGGTTTTGTGGGTGGTTGTTTCCTGTCTTTGTTTTTGTTGCACCAGATAGGGCTGTTTCGGTTTTTCACGGTTCTTGTTTTGTATATTGTTCTATTTTCATCTATCATTAAAGATGTATAAAGATAACCACGCTGCATTTTGGTCCGCCTCTCTTTCACCAGAAGAAAACCGTTACAGGGGTATTCAAATACAAGATAGATATCAAATGTTCACAATTGGCTGACGACACCACCATTTTTGGAAGATCATAATGAAGTCAGGAAAGCTATTGAGTGTTTTAATGTCTTCTCACATGTATCTGGTTTATCACTGAATATTAGGAAATGTGAATTATTTGCTTTGAAAAGATGTGACTTAAACTCAATATGTAATATCCCTGTAAAAGTTATCACATATTAAAGTTAGAAAAGATCAGAAAGAAAGGGCCAACTTAAATTGTTCTATTGTAGCGAAAATTGGAAAGAGATTTAACTCCTGGTTACTAAGAGATCTTTTATCAGACTAAGACCCAGATGCAGACACAGGAGGCGGATAGTACGAGTCTCAGAGTTTATTACAGTCAAGGGGCAGGAAAAAGGTAAGTCAAGGCAGGCAAAGGGTTGTAATCCAAGTCAGAATCAGGCAGGTACAGGACGGCAGGCAGGATCAGAGTCAGGACAATCAGAACTGGGAAGACTCTTCCAGGTACAGAGACAGCGGCGGATGAACATCTGGGCCGAGGGTATGCTGACCTCTTCCAATTGCTCAGCGAGAGCGGAGGCTGATATCCCATGGAACACTCGAAAGGCAAGAGACCAGTGGCCGAGCAGGGAAGGGTGTTGTGGGTGTATTCCACCCACACAAGTTGCTGGCTCCAGATGGTGGAGTTGGTGAAGACGAGGCAACAAAGGGTCGTCTCCAGGTCCTGATTGGCAGAGTGGCAGACAGGCTCGTGGTCAAGGCCGGCAGAATGGTCAGGCAGGCGGGTACAGAGTCCAGAAACAGGCAAGGGTCAAAACCGGGAGGACTAGAAGAAGGAGAATGCAAATAGCAGGAGGGAAAACCGCTGGTTGACTTGGAAACATGCAAGATGAACTGGCACAGAGAGACAGGAAACACAGGGATAAATACACTGGGGAAAATAAGTGACACCTGGAGGGGGTGGAGACAATCACAAGGACAGGTGAAACAGATCAGGGACACATTGATTGGCTAGTGATGTAAATTGGTGGTGGGATAGCCAGGAGGACACTTTTTTTTCAACTGGTTCATATTGGACAAGAAATTGCGCAAAAGCGAATTGAATAGCGCATTTAATGGAACTTCATGGTAATTACCCTGTTTTGTTGTCCAGTTGTCTGTCGTGCTGATCGGGGTTGTGGTGGCAGTCTATAATTGGCATTGTAGTGCTCTTTATCTATAGAATATACAGTCATCCATCCTCTTCCTCCCTGCTTCATGGGACAAGCATGTGGACCAAGAACACAGTTGATATTGAACTTGACATTATACACACTGAAAACATATTGGGACAATGAGCGAAATTTGACCACACCAGCATTGGCGAATAATAACTGTTGGTCCTGAACAGAGAATCCTTGTTCACAGGACATTTATTACATCTGTTCTGTATACTATATAGGCCTAGTTGTATTTTGCACTCTGTTTACTAGCCACTATTGCTCACAAAAACGGTGTTATCTATGTTGATAGCATGTTATGTCTGTGTTGGGAGGTGGACAGCAGGCTGTTCCCCGCTGTCGCTTCAGGAAGAGAGACAAGGTGCTCTTCTACGGCAGGAAGATAACGAGGAAGGTTAGTCATTCTTAAAATGTGTTCAATATGGCACCCTAGTCCCTTTATAGTGCCACTACTTTTGACCTGGTCCCATAAGGCTCTGGTCAAAAGTAGTGCACCAATGAATAGGGTGCCATTTGGGATACAAATCTGTTCACTCTCCTACTTACCAACCTACTGACAGAAAGGTATGCATACTGTAGCGACCTTAACCCAAGACCCAGCGAGCTCGTCAAGAGGGTCAGATCTCCTGGCATAAGGTGTTAGGTTGACAGTCACTGGACCCGGGATTGAGTCCCAGTCGGGGTTTCCTCCTGAATTCACTACAATACTACCTTTTACTTGGGAAATGGAAGAGAGTCTTCACCAAGTCACTCATCTCCATTCCATGCATTATTTATCAGGGCCCGTACTCATAAAGTGCCTCAGAGTAGGAGGGCTGATCTAGGATTAGTTAAACATTTCAATTCAAATGAATAAGATTATATGGTCAGGGGGGACCTGATCCTAAATCAGCAATTATTTATTTTCTGAAACACTTAGAGGCCCTGGAGTTTAGCATGCCAATCCTTATTCCCATTCTTTTGAATTGAAATGAATTTCTGACGTCTTTATAATTTCAGAATATTACATATCAATTCTTGGAATTGAGTGTGAATCTCCTGTGATTTGTCTTCTGATGATAAGAAATGTTAGTTACGTGTTTTCCATCTAGAACGCAGAGCAAAGTAGCATTTTGTGCCTTTCGTAACTCATCCCTTCATCCCCTTCCTTCCATGTATTCCCTCTCTGTCTCTCTCGGTTACTTACAGGTCCAGACCCTGTCCTCCCCTCTGTCCTCTACCTCGAGTGTCCAAGCAGTGCCCTCGGAAGAGACCCAAAGTCCTGAGTATAGCTCACAGGTAGGCTACCATCTTTAGAGGCTGTCACACCACTACTCAGAAAAGAGGAAATGACATTTAAGAAGGGCGCACTAGTCTATGCCATCTAATGTGTGTGTATGTTCTAGGATCCTGCGTATCCTTAAGGAGCTTCCCACCCTTCAGCCCAAGGAGCACCCTCCATCCCTACTGGAGGCTGACCTGACTGAGTTTGACGTGCAGAACTCCACTCTCCACTCTCACACACCAGTAGCAGTGTGTGTGTTCTCTGTCTAACTCTATGTTGTCTCCCTCTGCTCTCAGGGTGCTTGGCCACTTTGAAAAGTTCCTGGAGCTGTGTTGTCACATGGTCTTGTGGAGCTACATGAAGGGGAGGGGCTGTTCTGGCTGGGAGATGATTACAATAGAATCTACGTGGTCCAGGACGGACGTCTGTAACACTGCATCCACGAAGACAGAAGACCATGCTAGAATACCTGCTGGGAATACACCAATAAACCCGGTGTACACATGCTCAGAGTTAGCCTTAACCCTAATACCAGCATCCAGCATCCACTGACATTTGTCATCATTCCGTGCACATAGGGGAATTTAGCTTTCTGTGGTACAGGATGGTACAGAGCCGGTTGTGAAAGGACGTGCTCCCGGGAGACAGTGTTCATAGCCTACTCAGTATTCTGGACATCAGATGGAGTGGAAATATAGGCTCGTCCCAAATGGCACCCTATTCCCTTTATAGTGCACTACATTTGGCCATAGGGCTGTTGTCAAAAGTAGTGCACGATATAAGGAATTGGCTGTCAGTTTGGACAAGACTTGTTCTCCGCTCCATCTGACACGCCTCACACAGGGTTGTATGAGAGGGGAGTCTGGTCAGGATCCCACGCAGACCCCACTTTCAGGAGGACCCTGTCTCCAAACCCCCCTATACCCTACATGCCATATAGGGAATAGGGTGCCATTTGGGTCACCAATACCTTTGCCTCTGGGCCTGCGTCTGCCTCACTAATGTCTCAATCACCCCCCTTCCCTCTCTGTCCTCCCATCTGCCCTCCAGTCCATCCTGAAGAAGAGTGTGACCATGCAGCACACACCCTTGGCGGTGTTCCACTACACAGACAGTGAGGGATGCTCTGACAACGTCCACCCCAGCAAGGTCAGCGCCATCGTCCAGACCTGCTGGGCATCATCAAGCTGAGGTGAGCAGTTTCGGACAGGGAGTACCATATAGGCGTATAATATACAGTAATATGTACGTAGTATATATGGTAATCGAATTAGTGTTGCACGGTATATCGGGACCACGGTAATATCACGGTGCCAAACGTCATGATAGCAACATTTTAGAACACAGTATGAATCTTCTGGCGCCTGTTATAAAATGTTTATAAAGTCAGTTTTGTTTAAAAGTTCTGTTGAATTTAAGCAGATCCAATAATATTAACTTCACTTTCATGCACTTCGCGCATTTTATATGTGGCAGCTGTAATCAGCCAGCCACATCTACTACCAGCCCTCACTCACCTGGTTCTCTCTGCATCCCCTACCGGCCCTCACTCACCTGGTTCTCTCCGCATCCCCTACCTGCCCTCACTCACCTGGTTCTCTCCGCATCCCCTACCGGCCCTCACTCACCTGGTTCTCTCCGCATCCCCTACCGGCCCTCACTTACCTGGTTCTCTCCGCATCCCCTACCGGCCCTCACTCACCTGGTTCTCTCCGCATTCCCTACCGGGCCTCACTCACCTGGTTCTCTCCGCATCCCCTACGGCGCTCACTCACCTGGTTCTCTCCGCATCCTCTTTCAACCCTCACTCACCTGGTTCTATCCACATCCTGTTCCAGCCGTCACTCACCCAGGTTCTCTCTGTCCACTCTTCATGCGCATCTTTTCATCCATTAGTTTAAAATATAATTTAGCTGTGATGGTGAGTGGGGATGCAGACCCTGATGAGTTTTCTGTTGTTAGATTTGTACATTTGTTACATTGGAGCAGCACGAGCAAAGTTGATACATTGTATCATTTCATCGCCTGTTATAACCAAGAGCACAGACCAGCCTGTGTAGACTTTGCCAGTTCACTGTCATGCAGCCTCTGAGTGTGAGAGAGGGAAAAGTGCAGCTTTCCAGCAAAGAAAATGTCTTGTTTCTAGCCTAAATGGTTAAAAACATATGACCCATATTACCGGAGCTACTTTTTTTTTTTCATTCTATCGGGATTCCCGCACATTTTATGTAATTTCACAAACAATGTCGCAGGCCATTTTAAACTAATCCTGGGGGCTAATTCTTGTTTTGATAACCCAAAAACGTGTTCAATCATGTTTCATAGCTAGCTAACAACCTGCTAACTTGACGGTAAATCGAGGCAAATTTGATTGAGATGTTCATCAAATGCAGGATTCATATAGGCCTAAAGTAAGCCTAAACTATATACATCTATTTATTTCTGGTGCTCCTTAAATGTTGTTTGATGCCTAACTTTTGAAACGTTGGGAGCAGTGTATGTATGTTTGTGGGAGAGAGTGGTGTGTGATTATGAGAGAGAGGGAGACAGAGAGTGTGTGAGGAAGGGAGGAAGAGTGTATAGTGCAATTGACTTTTTCCACATTTTGTTACGTTACAGCCTAAAATGGATTAAATAAGATTTATCCTCATCAATCTACAAAGAACACCCCATAATGATAAAGTGAAAACGGGTTTTTAGACATTTTTGCAAATTTTTAAAATAAAAAACAGAAATACCTTATTTACAGAAGTATTCAGACCCTTTGCTATGATCTTCGAAATTCAAATCAAATCAAATTTATTTATATAGCACTTCGTACATCAGCTGATATCTCAAAGTGCTGTAAGGAAAACCCAGCCTAAAACCCCAAACAGCAAGCAATGCAGGTGTAGAAGCACGGTGGCTAGGAAAAACTCCCTAGAAAGGCCAAAACCTAGGAAGAAACCTAGAGAGGAACCAGGCTATGTGGGGTGGCCAGTCCTCTTCTGGCTGTGCCGGGTGGAGATTATAACAGAACATGGCCAAGATGTTCAAATGTTCATAAATGACCAGCATGGTCAAATAATAATAATCACAGGCAGAACAGTTGAAACTGGAGCAGCAGCACGGCCAGGTGGACTGGGGACAGCAAGGAGTCATCATGTCAGGTAGTCCTGAGACATGGTCCTAGGGCTCAGGTCCCCCGAAAGAGAGAAAGAGAGAATTAGACAGAGCATACTTAAATTCACACAGGACACCGGATAGGACAGGAGAAGTACTCCAGATATAACAAACTGACCCTAGCCCCCCGACACATAAACTACTGCAGCATAAATACTGGAGGCTGAGACAGGAGGGGTCAGGAGACACTGTGGCCCCATCCGATGGAGAAATTGAGCTCAGTTGCATCTTGTTTTCATTGATCATCCTTGAGATGTTTCAACCACTTGATTGGAGTCCACATGTGGAAAATCCAATTGAATGTACATGATTTGGAAAGGCACACACCTGTCTATATAATGTCTCACAGTTGACAGTGAATGTCAGAGTTAAACCAAGCCATATGGTCGAAGGAATAGAGCTCTGAGACAGGATTATGTCGAGGCACAGATCTGGGGAAGGGTATCAAAACATTTCTGCCTCCATCATTCCTAAATGGAAGAAGTTTGGAACCACCAAGATTCTTTCTAGAGCTGTCCGCCCGGGCCAAACTGAGTAGTCGGGGGAGAAGGGCCTTGGTCAGGGAGGTGACCAAGAACCCGATGGTCACTCTGACAGAGCTCCAGAGTTCCTCTGTGGAGATGGGAGAACCTTCCAGAAGGACAACCTTCTCTGCAGCACTCCACCAATCAGGACTTTATGGTAGAGTGGTCAGATGGAAGTCACTCCTCAGTAAAAGGCACATGACAGCCCGCTTGGAGTTTGTCAAAAGTCACCTAAAGGTCCCTCAGACCGTGAGAAACAAGATTCTTTGGTCTGATGAAACCAAGATTGAACTCTTTTGCCTCAATACCAAGCATCACATCTGGAGGAGTCCTGGCACCATCCCTACGGTGAAGCATGGTGTTGGCAGCAGCATGCTGTGGAGATGTCTTTCAGCGGCAGGAACTGGGAAACTAGTCAGGATCAAGGGAGAAATGAACAGACCAAAGTACAGAGAGATCCTTGGTAAAAACCTGCTCCAGAGTGCTCAGGACTTCAGACTGGGGCGAAGGTTCACCATCCAACAGGACAACGACCCTAAACACACAGCCAAGACAACGCAGGAGTGGCTTCGGGACAAGTCTCTAAATGACCTTGAGTGGCCCAGCCAGAGCCTGGGCCTGAACACGATCGAACATCTCTGGAGAATCCTGAAAATAGCTGTGCAGCGACTCTCCCCATTCCACCTGATAGAGCTTGAGAGGATCTGCAGAGAAGAATGGAAGAAACACCACAAATACCGGTCTGCCAAGCTTGTAGCGTAATTCCCAAGCAGACTCAAGGCTGTAATCACTGTCAAAGATGTTTGAACAAGGTTCTGAATACTTATGTAAATGTAATCTTTCAGTTTTAAATTCTTTATAAATATACACACATTTCTAAACCTGTTTTTGCTTTGTCATTTTGGGCTATTGTGTGTAGATTGATTAGGAAAAAAACAATATAATCCATTTCAGAATAAGGCTGTAATGTAACAAAATGTGGGAAAAGTCCAGAGGTCTGAATACTTTCCGAATGCACGTACACACACACCTTGCACACACCTTGCATGTGCACACACACATACACAATTCTCCTTTCCTCATCATGTCACTTCAAGGCTGTCTGGACAGTGCAGTTCAGCAGTATTGCCTTTCCATAGATTTTTACTCTAGCACTACACAGCTAATTCAAATAACCAACTCCTCATCAAGCTTTGATCATTTGAATCAGTTGTGTAGTGCTAGGGCAAAACATTACATGTACACCCAGGTGGGGCCCCAGGACCGAGTTTGGGACACCCTGGCCTAGAAGACCAGCCTATGTTGTTATCAGACCCTGGCCCTTGGTGGAGTCATAAGTAGTCATTAGTGCACAACGTAGCAAAGAGTTGCAAAACGTTCAGTAACAGAGATCGCTTTGCAATTAAAACAAGCGTTTCTATTGGACAAATTCAGGTAGGAAGCTCTCTGTGTCGTTATGTTTGTCTGTCTGACAGAGACGGACATAATGGCAGACAGTGAGCAAGACAAAGACAAACAAACAAAACAGGAAATAACCTACCTGAATTTGTCCAATAGAAACAATAGTTTTCATTGCAAAACTAGTATTGGCTTTAGAAGAGGTTAGCTAGCTTAGCATATTAGCATGGTGCTTGGGGAGAGGTTAGCTAGCTTAGCGTGCTAGCATGGTGCTTGGGGAGAGGTTAGCATGGAGCTTGGCAGAGAAAGCCCCTGATGTGGGATTAAGTTTAGTGCAGATCATTAGGTTCTTTAATCATGTGTTTGATGTGGGTTTCAACAGGCTCAATGGCCAATGCTACAATGCATGGCATGTTCCTCAACCTCAGAGAAGTGGGGGTGGTGAAAGGGAGAGAATGAAAAGGTAGAGTGTGTTGTGGGGGGAAGGGAAAAGGGGTCTAAATCGGTCAGGTGGATGATAAATAATTGGCGAAGGGGAAAAAGTATTGAAAGGAAAAGAATGGAAGTGTAGACTGAACTGGAGAGAGGTCGATCAATATTTGCTCAAGCAGCAGAATGAGTCATAGCTTCTGTTTCTTCACCCTCCCTCATCAGCTCAAACACTGGGTTTCCATCCCAAATGGCACCCTATTTCCCACATAGTGTACTACTTTTCACCAGAACCCTAAAGGCACTGGTCAAAAGTAGTTCACTATGTAGGGAATAGGGTGTAATTTGAGACACAGATTGAGACCTTGTGCTAAAGAACCTTAAAGAACCGATCATACAGTGTGGGTCGACCTCACTGACCACTTATCCCTGATATGATATCGACTGAGATGGAGAAAAATACCAACCACACACAGACAGACTCAAGTGGCTCGATATTATTGTGTAATAGTCTCTTCTCTGCCTAACTGCTACTGTAGCTTTTACTGTGGTTCAAAAGGTTGTTTTTCTGCATAAAGTGTGCCTATAAACAGTACATTCGGAAAGTATTCAGACCCCTTGAATTTTTCCACATTTTGTTAGGTTACAGCCTTATTCTAAAATTGATTAAATAGGTTTTTTCCCTCTCAATCGATCAGATTTACATAAGCATTCAGACCCTTTGCTCAGTACTTTGTTGAAGCACCGTTGGCAGTGATTACAGCCTTGTTCTTGGGTATGACACCACATGCTTGGTACACCTGTATTTGAGGAGTTTCTCCCATTCTTCTCTGCAGATCCTCTCAAGCTCTGTCAGGTTGGATGGGGAGAGTTGCTGCACAGCTATTTTCAGGTATCTGCAGAGCTGTTCGATCGGATTCAAGTCCGGGCTCTGGCTGGGTCACTCAAGGACATTCAGAGACTGTGACTCCCTAAATTCTATCAGCATATCGATTGCACAACCAGGGCTGGTAAAACCCTGGATAATTGTTATTCTAACTTCCGTGACGCATATAAGGCCCTCCTCCGCCCTCCTTCCGGAAAAGCTGACCACAACTCAATTTGGTTGCTTCCAGCCTACAGACAGACTAAAACAAGAAGCTCCCGCGCTCAGGTCTGTTCAACGCTGGTCCGACCAATCTGATTCCACGCTTCAAGACTGCTTCGAACACGTGTATTGGGATATGTTCCGCATTGCGTCCAACAACAACATAGACGAATACCCTGATTCGGTGAGCGAGTTCATTAGAAAGTGCATTGACTATGTTATACCCACATTCCCAAACCAGAAACCGTGGATTGATGGCAGCATTCGTGCGAAAATGAAAGCGCGAACCACTGCTTTTAACCAGGACAAGGTGACCGGAAACATGACGAATACAAAGTGTAGCTATTCCCTCCTCAAGGCAATCAAACAAGCTAAGCGTCAGTATAGAGACAAAGTAGAGTCGCAATTCAACGGCTCAGACACAACAGGTATGTGGCAGGGTCTACAGTCAATCACGGATTACAAAAAGAAAACAAGCCCCGTTGCGGACCAGGATGTCTTGCTCCCAGACAGACTAAATCACTTTTTTGCCCGCTTTAAGGACAATACAGTGCCACTGACACGGCCTGCTACCAAAACCTGCGGACTCTCCTTCACTGCAGCCTACGTGAGTAAAACATTTAAACGTGTTAACCCTCGCAAGGCTGCAGGCCCAGACGGCATCCCCAGCCACGTCCTCAGAGCATGCGTAGACCAGCTGGCTGGTGTGTTTACGGACATATTCAATCAATCCTTATCCCAGTTTGCTGTTCCCACATGCTTCAAGAGGGCCACCATTGTTCCTGTTCCCAAGAAAGCTAAGGTAACTGAGCTAAACGACTATTGCTCCGTAGCACTCACTTCCGTCATCTTGAAGTGCTTTGAGAGACTAGTTAAGGACCATATCACCTCCACCCTACCTGACACCCTAGACCCACTCCAATTTGCTTACCGCCCCAACAGGTCCACAGACGACGCAACCACACTGCACACTGCCCTAACCCATCTGGACAAGAGGAGTACCTATGTGAGAATGCTGTTCATCGACAACAGCTCAGCATTTAACACCATAGTACCTTCCAAACTCATCATCAAGCTCGAGACCTTGGGTCTCGACCCCGCCCTGCGCAACTGGGTACTGGACTTCCTGATGGGCCGCCCCCAGGTGGTGAGGGTAGGTAACAACATCTCCACCCCGCTGATCCTCAACACTGGGGCCCCACAAGGGTGCGTTCTGAGCCCTCTTCTGTACTCCCTGTTCACCCACGACTGTGTGGCCATGCACGGCTCCAACTCAATCATCAAGTTTGCGGACGACACTACAGTGGTAGGATTGATTACCAACAACGATGAGACAGCCTACAGGGAGGAGGTGAGGGCCCTCGGAGTGTGGTGTCAGGAAAATAACCTCACACTCAATGTCAACAAAACAAAGGAGATGATTGTGGACTTCAGGAAACAGCAGAGGGAGCACCCCCCTATCCACATCGACGGGAGTGGAGAGTGTAGTAAGTTTTAAGTTCCTCGGCGTACACATCACGGACAAACTGAATTGGTTCACCCACACAGACAGCGTCGTGAAGAAGGCGCAGCAGCGCCTCTTCAACCTCAGGAAGCTGAAGAAATTTGGCTTGTCACCAAAAGCACTCACAAACTTCTACAGATGCACAATCGAGAGCATCCAGTCAGGCTGTATCACCACCTGGTACGGCAACTGCTCCGCCCACAACCGTAAGGCTCTCCAGAGGGTAGTGAGGTCTGTACAACGCATCACCGGAGGCAAACTACCTGCCCTCCAGGACACCTACACCACCCGATGTCACAGGAAGGCCATAAAGATCATCAAGGACAACAACCACCCGAGCCACTGCCTGTTCACCCCGCTATCATCCAGAAGGCGAGGTCAGTACAGGTGCATCAAAGCAGGGACCGAGAGACTGAAAAACAGCTTCTATCTCAAGGCCAGCAGACTGTTAAACAGCCACCACTAACATTGAGTGGCTGCTGCCAACATACTGACTCAACTCCAGCCACTTTAATAATGGAAATGGATGGGAATTGATTTAAAAATGTTTCACTAGCCACTTTAAACAATGCCACTTCATATAATGTTTACATACCCTACATTACTCATTTCATATGTATATACTGTACTCTATATCATCTACTGCATCTTGCCATCTTTATGTAATACATTTATCACTAGCCCCTTTAAACTATGCCACTTTATGTTTATATACCCTACATTACTCATCTCATATGTATATACTGTACTCTATATCATCTACTGCATCTTGCCATCTTTATGTAATACATTTATCACTAGCCCCTTTAAACTATGCCACTTTATGTTTATATACCCTACATTACTCATCTCATATGTATATACTGTACTTTATACCATTCTACTGCATCTTGCCTATGCTGTTCTGTACCATCACTCATTCATATATTTGTATGTACATATTGTTTATCCCTTTACACTTGTGTGTATAAGGTAGTAGTTGTGGAATTGTTAGGTTAGATTACTTGTTGGTTATTACTGCATTGTCGGAACTAGAAGCACAAGCATTTCGCTACACTCGCATTAACAGCTGCTAACCATGTGTATGTGACAAATAAAATTTGAATTTGATTTGTCCCAAAGCCACTCCTGCGTTGTCTTGGATGTATGCTTATGGTTGTTGTCCTGTTGGAAGGTAAACCTTAGACACAGAGGTTCTAAGCACTCAGGAGCAGGTTTTCACCAAGGCTCTCTGTGTACTTTGCTCTGTTCATCTTTCCCTCTATCCTGACTAGTTTCCCAGTCCCTGCCTCTGAAAAACATCACCACAACATGATGCTGCCACCACCATGCTTCACCGTAAGGGTGGTGCCAGGTTTCCTCCAGTCGTGACGCTTGGCATTTACACTAAATAGTTCAATCTTGGTTTCATCAGACCAGAGAATCTTGTTACTTATGGTCAGAGTTCTTTCGATGACTTTTGGCGACCTCCAAGCGGGCTGTCATGTGCCTTTTGCTGAGGAGTGGCTTCTGTCTGGCCACTCTACCATAAAGTCCTGATTGGTGGAGTGCTGCAGAGATGATTGTCCTTCTGTAAGTTTCTCCAATCTCCACAAAGGAACTCTGGAGAACCGTCAGAGTGACCATTGGGTTCTTGGTCACCTCCCTGACCAAGACCCTTCTTCCCGATTGCTCAGTTTGGCTGCATGGCCAGCTCTAGGAAGAATCTTGGTGTTTCCAAACTTCTTCCATTTAAGAATGATGGAGACAACTGTGTTTTTGGGGACCTTCAATGCATAGGTCATATCGTCTGAGATCCCCAAGGATTGGAAAGCTGCCGCAGTCATCCCCCTCTTCAAAGGGGGAGACACCCTGGACCCAAACTGTTATAGACCTATATCCATCCTGCCCTGCCTATCTAAGGTCTTCGAAAGCCAAGTCAACAAACAGGTCACTGACCATCTCGAATCCCACCGTACCTTCTCCGCTGTGCAATCTGGTTTCCGAGCCGGTCACGGGTGCACCTCAGCAACACTCAAGGTACTAAACGATATCATAACCGCCATCGATAAAAGACAGTACTGTGCAGCCGTCTTCATCGACCTTGCCAAGGCTTTCGACTCTGTCAATCACCATATTCTTATCGGCAGACTCAATAGCCTCGGTTTTTCAGATGACTGCCTTGCCTGGTTCACCAATTACTTTGCAGTTCAAGTGTGTCAAATCGGAGGGCATGCTGTCTGGTCCTATGGCAGTCTCTATGGGGGTGCCACAGGGTTCAATTCTCGGGCCGACTCTTTTCTCTGTATATATCAATGATGTTGCTCTTGCTGCGGGCGATTCCCTGATCCACCTCTACGCAGACGACACCATTCTATATACTTTCGGCCCGTCATTGGACACTGTGCTATCTAACCTCCAAACGAGCTTCAATGCCATACAGCACTCCAACTGCTCTTAAACGCGAGTAAAACCAAATGCATGCTTTTCAACCGATCGCTGCCTGCACCCGCATGCCCGACTAGCATCACCACCCTGGATGGTTCCGACCTTGAATATGTGGACATCTATAAGTACCTAGGTGTCTGGCTAGACTGGAAACTCTCCTTCCAGACTCACATCAAACATCTCCAATCGAAAATCAAATCAAGAGTCGGCTTTCTATTCCGCAACAAAGCCTCCTTCACTCACGCCGCCAAGCTTACCCTAGTAAAACTGACTATCCTACCGATCCTCGATTTCGGCGATGTCATCTACAAAATGGCTTCCAACACTCTACTCAGCAAACTGGATGCAGTCTATCACAGTGCCATCCGTTTTGTCACTAAAGCACCTTATACCACCCACCACTGCGACTTGTATGCTCTAGTCGGCTGGCCCTCGCTACATATTCGTCGCCAGACCCACTGGCTCCAGGTCATCTACAAGTCCATGCTAGATAAAGCTCCGCCTTATCTCAGTTCACTGGTCACGATGGCAACACCCATCCGTAGCACGCGCTCCAGCAGGTGTATCTCACTGATCATCCCTAAAGCCAACACCTCATTTGGCCGCCTTTCGTTCCAGTACTCTGCTGCCTGTGACTGGAACGAACTGCAAAAATCGCTGAAGTTGGAGACTTTTATCTCCCTCACCAACTTCAAACATCAGCTATCCGAGCAGTTAACCGATCGCTGCAGCTGTACATAGTCTATTGGTAAATAGCCCACCCATTTTCACCTACCTCATTCCCATACTGTTTTTATACTGTTTTTTATTTATTTACTTTTCTGCTCTTTTGCACACCAATATCTCTACCTGTACATGACCATCTGATCATTTATCACTCCAGTGTTAATCTGCAAAATTGTAATTATTCGCCTACCTCCTCATGCCTTTTGCACACATTGTATATAGACTGCCCCTTTTTTCTACTGTGTTATTGACTTGTTAATGGTTTACTCCATGTCTAACTCTGTGTTGTCTGTTCACACTGCTATGCTTTATCTTGGCCAGGTCGCAGTTGCAAATGAGAACTTGTTCTCAACTAGCCTACCTGGTTAAATAAAGGTGAAATAAAATAAAAATAAATAAAAGGTCATTTTTTGGTACCCTTTCCCAGAACTGTGCCTCAACATAATCCTGTCTCGGAGCTCTACAGACAATTCCTTCGACCTCATGGCTTGGTTTTTTCTCTGACATGCACTGTCAACTGTCGGATCTTATATAGACAGGTGTGTGCCTTTCCAAATCTTGTCCAATTAATTGAATTTACCAAAGGTGGACTCTCAAGGATGATCAATCGAAACAGGATGCACCTGAGCTCAATTTCGAGTCTCATAGCAATGGGTCTGAATTCTTACGTAAATAACATTTTCTGTTTTTTAAATTTGATATATTTGCTAAATGTCTAAACTTGTTTTTGCATTGTCATTATGTGATATTGTGTGTAGATTGAGGGGGGAAATATTTTGTATCTATTTTAGAATAAGGCTGTAATGTATTTCATCTATTTTAGAATAAGGCTGTAACGTAACAAAATGTGAAAAAAGGGAAGAGGTCTGAATACTTTCCGAGTGCACTGTATTATGTGCCTACTATGCCTGTTGAATGTTATTCTCATATACAGAAATGGGCATACAGGCTGTTGTATGCATTATACGTCTGTTTGTATAGTTTTAGACAAACTGTGCCCTACTTCCCTTTGTCTGACCTCTCGATGACCTTTTATTCTCTAGTTGACCTTTTCTCTTTGACCCTGTAGTTGGAGCAGATGCTGGAGGGCAGTGCGGTGAGGGCCCAGAAGCAGCTGGTGTTGTTAGACAGGGAGGATGGCCCACCACCCCAGGGAACTGTGGAGTGGCTCAACATGAGGAGCTGGATCTCCAGACACCTGCACCTCTCCTGCCCATGCAGGGTCTACTCCAAGAGGAGCCTGCCCAAACTGGTATGCACAGGCACGCATGCAAACACACACATCTGATCTGCCAAAACTGCACAATCAGACACCAACCATAACCAAGGTAGAATTGCCAGATAACCCCACTGTTATTTCTAGTGTCCAACCACTCAGGAAGTAGTGTGTTAAGCTCTTCTGATTGTCTGTCTCTCCTCTGCAGATAGAGATGTACCCGCTTGTGTTCCAAAAGACAGCTGACCGCCATTCAGACTTTTCACGTCTGCCCAGGGTGCTGACCGGAAATGCCATCGCCCTCATATGGGGGAGGAGGAGACAGGTACGACCCAATGACACCTGATCTCTGACTTCTACATCACTGACATCCCTAAGCACTATATATAGTCACTAGTCATTTATGTGAAGTCATACCACGATGCACTCAAATCACTGACTGCTTCCACATGTAATTTCTTGCTCTATTAATTTGATCTTGTTCTCATGTCTCTCCTCTCTCTTCTCCTTCTGTTTGTGCTGTTTTTGTGTTTTGTTCAGGAGATGTTTCAAGGTTGGTTCCTCTTGTCTCTCTCTCTTGTGTTTTGTTAAATGACTTGAACTATGTGTCTTGTTCCCCTTGTGAAGTGGTGTGGTACTAGTTTTGACATATGTGGTGATGTAAAACAAGATGTTTACTTGGCAGTTACAATCACTAACAGTGAACATAAGTGGAAATGAGTTGAGAGTCTGTTGTGTGAAACCATTTCAAAACATCTGCACTGCAAATCTGTTTTTACACCTGCCAGATACAGGGAACGCTGCAGAGACTGGTTAGTCATCAGAACCACCAACATGATGAAAGCCGAGACATTACGTCAATCCACATTCCTTCAAGTTTGATGGGAGGGAGTCTCTCTCGCTCTGCTCTTTTTTTTTTACCTTTATTTAACCAGGCAAGTCAGTTAAGAACACATTCTTATTTTCAATGACGGCCTGGGAACAGTGGGTCTCTCCTGTTCAGGGGCAGAACGACAGATTTCTACCTTGTCAGCTCGGGGGTTTGAACTCACAACCTTCCGGTTACTAGTCCAACGCTCTAACCACTAGGCTACGCTCTGAATGAGGCAGGGATCCCTGTGGACCTGGTGGGTGGCATTTCCATTGGCTCCCTAATGGGGGCGCTGTACACAGAGGACCACAGCCGCATGTGAAAGAGGGCATGAGAGTGGGCCATGGTGAGAGGAACCACAACACCTCATCTAGTCTCTTTCTCAGTTTCTTTCCTCAATTCGTTGCGTCCTCATGAATTGGAAGAAAAAGTCAAAGGGGAGGGAGATTGGGTATTTTTGTCCAAAATACCTTGAGAAGGAGGCAAGGAGAGAGGACGCAAGGAATTTAGGAAAGACAAATGTAGAAATATTAATTTGATCTTCACTCAATCTTTAACTGTCGCCTATTGGCAAGTTGTCACGATCGTCGTAAGAAGCGGACCAAAGCGCAGCGTGGTGTGAATGCATCATTTAATAGATGATGAAAAACACGACGTAAACTGTACAAAAACAATAAACAAATAACGACCGTGACGCGGTCGTAAGAACTGTGCTGACACAAGCAACTAACATAGACAATCACCCACAAACAAACAGTGAAACCCAGGCTACCTAAGTATGATTCTCAATCAGAGACAACTAATGACACCTGCCTCTGATTGAGAACCATACTAGGCCGAAACATAGAAATCCCAAAATCATAGAAAAACAAACATAGACTGCCCACCCCAACTCACGCCCTGACCATACTGAATAACGACAAAACAAAGGAAATAAAGGTCAGAACGTGACACAAGTGTTTACATTTTGGCCAGGATGGTCTAAGAAGTCTTGTGACTTCAATGGGACAAAGTGATCAAATTAAAGGTGAATTATAAGGGCTCTCATCGAATTGTTCGCAGTCTTTTTGATGGTATGTTTTTGATGGTATTTTATTAATACACCTTTAATGGCTTGTGCTAATTTGCAATTAATTTCTATGACTTGATATTGGGTTCATATCGGAGTGAAAGTTTTATTTTGGTTACTAAGAATATACAAGCCATTTTTTAAATAATTACTTGAAATGTATAGGATTACTTAGGTTGTGTCCCAAATTGTACCCTGTTCCCTATTTAGTGCACTGTTTTTGCTCTTTTCAAAAGTAGTGCACTGTAAGGAATAGGGTGTCATTTGGGACACACAAACAGGACACTGGAGGTATGAGCACAGTTCAGCTGTCAGGGTGGTATTTGACCTTTGACCCCTGTAGATGTGGCTGCCCTACTGTGTTGTGAAGAGCAGTGACTACTGCGAGTACATCAGACCGCCCACAAACCGCTACCGCACACTGGAGTTTGGCAAGTTCGACAAGATCCTTGTGAGTCTCACTCTTTGTCTTCGACATGGGGAGTTGGTCTGTTATTCAGTGTCTTTTTGCTTCCTCTTGCTCTCCCTCTTAGTCTAGACCTCACTTCTTCACACTTCGCCATTCATCTATCTTTCCTCCTCCTTAGTAAAAAGTGTGAAAAGGATTTAAAGGATTGCCGGAGATTAGCTACATTTGATTCAGCCTTTGTTTGTGTGTGAGAATGATGTGTGTGTCCTCTATGAGGTGGGTTACCAGCATGGCAACACTGTGTTCGATGTGTGGATTCGCAGTGGAGTGGTGGAGATCATGCTGTAGGACCACCACCAGGAGGAGTCTCGTAACACACACAGCAACAACAATGTGAGGGGGGGAGTATCAGGGAGGGAGGGGAGGATCAGGGAGGGAGTGAGGAAGAGGATCAGGGAGGGAGTGAGGAAGAGGATCAGGGAGGGAGGGAGTATCAGGGAGGGAGGGAGTATCAGGGAGTGAGGGGAGGATCAGGGAGGGAGTGAGGAAGAGGATCAGGGAGTGAGGGAGTGTGGGAGAGGATCAGGGAGGGAGTATTAAAATGAAGAAAAGCCTTACTCACTATTAGAGATGGAATGGCAGACATTTACAGAGTTTTGATGATACTGTTTTTAATGGAGTGCTCCATACCTGTATATGACTAGACATTGTAAAATTGTGTATTTTAATGCGATTGTTCTGAATGATTTCTGTATGAAGCCCCTATTCAAATATACCTGTGCACTGTCTGTCCCATGTGTCCTGCAGGGACCTGTGACCTGTCCCAACGCCTCCTTCACTGACCTGGCTGAGATTGTGTCCCGCATCGAGCTGGCCAAACCTGCTCTGGTAGACGGTGAGGCTGCTGATCTTATCTGCACATAGAGCAGCAGAGTGCTGTGGAGGTCATGGAGGTCCAACAGGCATCAAGGTGTAGGCAACAACAAGACCACAATACCAAATGACCTCTGAGACCTAAGCTATTTGGCAACAAAAGTGCCATCCTGTTTTCACAACCTCACTGCAACATTTTCACAACTTTGTAAAAAGCATTTTATTTTGCCCGCTGGGAAGAGGCTGCGAGCCAGTAGCTAGTTAGCTGTTTACTTTTCTGTTGCCATCACAGCTGGAATAGTTTAATATTTATGTTTTTAGTGCCGCTCTGCTAGCTTTTGACCCCCCTCTCGTCTCTCTTTCATGGGATTGGCTCGCCGCCTCCAGTACATTGCTGTCCTGGGGAAAATAAAATATCATTTTATTTTTGTCTTCCTCCTTCCTTGTTATTGTTGAACATTGTTCGGGCTCTGTGAGATGGGTTGTGTTTATGCTGCCACAGAGCAGAGCCACGGAAGTGGTTGGTTAAATGATGATGAATATGCAGCTATGACTAGAGTGGCATTTTGTTACAGTTCCTGTACTTACACTTCTCCTTCCCTCTCTTTCTCCTTCCTTCCTCCCTCTGGTTGTACTTGTACCTCACTCTTTTATTACCCCTATCAACTCTCTTCTTCTCTTTCTTTCTTCCCTTCCCTCTTTCCATTCTTCCATATGTCAGAGCAGTCCGACTACCCCACAGACTAATAGCAGGAGGCGGTGGGGAGTGCCTACTCAGACATTGAGCTATCCAATCACTACAGCGAACACACCGCTAAGGGGGAGGAGACTGCTGACACAGTGCAGTGAAGCTTTGAATGTCGATGTTTCTTCTTGGTTTATCTCGGTATTGCATCACTTTCTCTCTCCTTTGAGACTAAAGCCTGAGATCAGCCTTATGACCTAACCACTGTAGCTCCACCTCTTCCTCAGGATGAAGATCTGCTGGACAGGGGGTGCAAACGTCGCCATCCTCCCCGAGGCATTCGTGGGGGGAGGGGTAAAATGTGAACTACAGTGCGTAGGCTGATTCTATATGGTGCTTATGTGCAGGCACATCCAAGACAGCTGTAAAACACAACACAGCTGATTTGACTAATGAATCATTAGCCTTTACTTACCTCTAGAACTAGCTTAATAGATGTACTCACATGACATTAAGCCAATCAATGCAGTATATATTTTTGCATGTGTGTTTATCCATACAGTGCAGTATAAAGCAGTGCCTTTATCGCAGCTAATGTTGATGCTAGCACCAGAAGCCTTGCATTGTGTTGTAGTAAATGGAACGCCTCTATCGTACAGATCCCATGTGGTTGTAGGAGTGTGTCCTAAATAGCACCCTATTCACTTCAGTGCATTATGTAGGGGATAGGATGCCACAAGAGACGCAACCTGTCTAAAGTCTGAAAGAAGCAAAGAGGCAGCATGTGATGTGTGTGAGAGCATGTCAGAACCGGAAGGAGGATGTATCATGACTGTGTTAGTGTGGCATTTCTCTAACGGTTGGCGAAGTTGATACTACTGTAGGGTCAATGTATCCGCCTCACAGTTCTGGACAGGGTCCGATTCAAAGGCACAATTCACGTGGTACAATAAACAAGGCCATATTGAATTAATTAGCTACATGGAAAGTGCTATTGGATAATGATTGACTACAGTGAAACAATTAAAGATATATGAATGTGGTGCCACGTTTGACAAAATGCATACATATATGCTCAGTGAATGCAACAACGCTTTTTGTGACTTACTGAACTAAACTGGACAACTTGACCATTTCAACATTTCAATCTGCTCAATGGTGCCTTTTATGTTGACTGACTATTACATGCTGATTAGTTCCATTTTAATGTTGAGCACAGTTTGCCAATCACCCTGTAAAGCAATGAAGGACTCGTGTACTATTAAGAGTTGCTTCTGTCAATTGTTACCAGATAATGTTACCAGATAATGTTTTTGATAATCCAGTGCATAACACTACTCACTAATAATAAACCACTATTGGTTAGTTGAGTGTTGATTTTATATCTCTCTATTTCTCTCTGGGACTAAACACCTCCCTCTGCAACTGGATCCTGAACTTCATGACGGGCTGCCCCCAGGTGGTAAGGGTAGGTAACAACACATCTGCCACGCTGATCCTCAACATGGGGGCCCCTCAGGGGTGCATGCTCAGTCCCCTCCTGTACTCTCTGTTCACCCATGACTGCATGGCCAAGCACGACTCCAACACCATCATTAAGTTTGCCAACGACACAACAGTGGTAGGCCTGATCACAGACAACGATGAGACAGACTATAGAGAGGAGGTCAGAGACCTAGCAGTGTGGTGCCAGGACAACAACCTCTCCCTCAATGTGAGCAAGACAAAGGAGATGATTGTGGACTACAGGAAAAGGAGGACCGAGCACGGCCCCCATTCTCATCGACGGGGCTGTAGTGGAGCAGGTTGAGAGCTTCAAGTTCCTTGGTGTCCACATCAACAACAAACTAGAATGGTCCAAACACACCAAGACAGTCGTGAAGAGGGTACGACAACGCCTATTCCCCCTCAGGAGACTGAAAAGATTTGGCATGGGTCCTGAGATCCTCAAAGTTCTACAGCTGCACCATCGAGAGAATCCTGACTGGTTGCATTACCGCCTGGTATAGCAACTGCTCAGCCTCCAACCACAAGGCACTACAGAGGGTAATGCGTACGGTCCAGTACATCACTGGGGCCAAGCTTCCTGCCATCCAGGACCTCTATACCGGGCGGTGTCAGAGGAAGGCCCTAAAAATGTACAAAGACTCCAGCCACCCTAGTCATAGTCTGTTCTCTCTGCTACTGCATGGCAAGCGGTACCGGAGTGCCAAGTCTAGTTCCAAAAGGCTCCTTAACAGCTTCTACCCCCAAGCCATAAGACTCCTGACTCCTAATCAAATGGCTACCCAGATGATTTGCATTGTCCCCCCCAACCGCTGCTGCTCTCTGTTTATTATCCCTGCATAGTCACCTCTACCTACATGTACAAATTACTTGGACTAACCTGTGCCCCTGCACATTGACTCTGTACCGGTACCCCCTATATATAGCCTTGCAACTGTTGTTCTATTGTTGCTCCTTAATTATTTGTTATTTTTAATTTATTTTATTATTATTTATTTTTTTTACTTCTTTTTTGGGAGGTAAATACTTTAACACACATGTTTATTAACTGCATTGTTAAGGTCTTGTAAGTAAGCATTTCACTGTAAGGTCTACAAATAACATTTGATTTGATTTTATCTTTGTCCTGATAGGGAGGGAATTTGTTTAAGCTGGCCCGTGGCACTGGGTGGGTGAAGTTTGCACCAGGTTCAAAGTGATTCCTTCTTTTGGTAACCTGGTTGCCTCCCTGGCATGAGCCAGCTGCCGTGTTCAAAGCCGATGGTGATGTCGGCTCAAAACAAAGAGAGGTATGTTCACGCAAGTGGAGAAATGAGTTAGAATTCAAAGGTTTTCACATGCCATTGATAAACATGCATATAAAACTTTATCTGTTGACCTTCTGCCTCCCTCTCAGCCATATGTTTTATGTTTCTGAATGAGTCGTCCTTCTGCCTCCCTCCCTCCCAGCCATATGTTTTATGTTTCTGAATGAGTCGTCCTTCTGCCTCCCTCCCTCCCAGCCATATGTTATATGTTTCTGAATGAGTCGTCCTTCTGCCTCCCTCCCTCCCAGCCATATGTTATATGTTTCTGAATGAGTCGTCCTTCAGCCTCCCTCCCTCCCAGCCATATGTTTTATGTTTCTGAATGAGTCGTCCTTCTGCCTCCCTCCCTCCCAGCCATATGATATATGTTTCTGAATGAGTCGTCCTTCTGCCTCCCTCCCTCCCAGCCATATGTTATATGTTTCTGAATGAGTCGTCCTTCAGCCTCCCTCCCTCCCAGCCATATGTTTTATGTTTCTGAATGAGTCGTCCTTCTGCCTCCCTCCCTCCCAGCCATATGTTATATGTTTCTGAATGAGTCGTCCTTCTGCCTCCCTCCCAGCCATATGATATATGTTTCTAAAAGAGCCGTCATGCTGCCTTGAATGTGGTGGCGCAGATACTATCTGTGGTGGCGCAGATACTAGTTTGATTTGAGCAAGGCGTTACGCCATCACTGGTTTAGACCGGTCACGTAGCGGGCCATAGTCTGGTGCACCCCAGTTCAGTTTAATCAAACTACCCCATTGTGTGTGTACACATGCTCTGTTGGTGGGTTGGTGGGACCTGTGATTATATCTGATGGGGCAATACAGCGAGGCCTCTCTGTCAGAACTGAGTGAGGAAGAGCCCTGACTGTCAACTGAAAAGCTGGAACCAGCACACCGACGTCCTCAGACTGCTGTAAAACACACCTTAAACATGAAAGACTTCCCTCACTACAGACAGGGATACCATTGAACACCCCTCACACACACACACACACACACACACACACATATACACACACACACACTTGCATGCTGCGTGGGCTGCCCTGTATGTCTGGGTTCCTCCGTAATAGTGAGGGATTCACTGGGATTGGAGATGCTGCATTTCTCATCAAGTGTACTGGAAAAATATGTTATCTCCCCTGATTTGGCCTGAGTAGACTTCAAAAACACACTGAAACCACTTTATAGGTCCAATGCAGCTGTTATGAAATACGTCCAATGCAGCTGTTATGAAATAGGTCCAATGGAGCTGTTATGAAATAGGTCCAATGCAGCTGTTATGAAATACTTTCTGGGTAACAATTAAGTACCTTACTGTGATTGTTTTTTAATTAAAATGGTCAAAAAGAAACAAACAATTTCTCAAGCAATAATTTTGCTAGGACTGTCTGGGAGTGGTCTCAGAAATGAGGTTTGGAACTCTTTCTTATTGATCTATTCAGGCAGGCTTAAACTCCGTCCCACCAAAACAGGCTGAAATTTCATGCGGCCTTTTCAAACAGCTCTTACATTAAAAGGTCATTATTCACAATTTCACAGTATTATTCCAACCTTTTAGAGTGTGGAAATGTTTTGAAAACACAGGAAAATCACATTTCTGACTGCACTGGGCCTTCAAGATTCAACTAAGCGGTTTGTATTATTCTTGTCCATTTCAGTTCAACTGATAGTATCTACTGTTGGTTGGGTAGGCAGACATGATTGACAGGAGGCTCAATTTGGATCAGACAGTTCGAGCCTTTCTTAGTCTCGATTCAGTTTTGAAATCAGTGTCTCCTATCTCTTACATCTGTAATGCAATGTAGGCTGTGATTCCATTCCTCCAGTTACAGACTTCTTCTCAGTTTCCCTTTAGGGGGAGACATTGTGCCACATAGTGATAGTCCTGAGTGGGGGGAGGGACGGGGAGAGAGAAAGAGAACGAGATGAGGATGTGTAAAGAGCTTGTTTTTTTCCTATTATAGTGGACACAAGCAGGTTGGTGTAATGTGAGGATGAATCGGCCACTGCCGAGGGAGAGGTTTTACACATGTATCACATGATGTCACAGTGTTATTGATGTGTGGTAATGAGGTTTTTCACACTCGCCTCCCCAGGGACGAGGGGAATTTGATGAGGATCTGATGGGGAAATTGGGTCAGAAAGAAGAGAGAGGGAGGGAAAAGGGGAGGAGAAGAGATGGAGAGCAAGCAGAGCGGATGACCTAGACAGGATCAATATGTCAGAGGAAAGAAATCCGAGGGTGAAACGTAAAGGTATTAAAACAGCCAAATGAACAGTCAGTTATGGGGAAATGGGGGTTTGGGGGTCCATGATGTTTGGAAGGTCATGCTTCATGGTCAGACATTTCTCTCTCAGGCACAGACTTTTTGAACTGGGACACAGATGACTTAAACAGGTAGGTGGGTCACTTTCAATGCTTCAGGTATTGTAAGACCTCATTCTGACGCATGAAGACAAATATCGAAACACAGACCCATTCACCCTCAATTACTCACCTCCTACACAGACATTGTCACTTACAGTATGTCCATATGTTTACATGCAGGTAAACTCCCACACACCTCCTTCTCTATATTAGTCTTACTCACATAATCGCCTATGCACCATATTCTGTTCAGTTTAAACCAAAACATGTTTGTTTTGAAGGTAATTAATAGGTTTTTAATTTCAGTCTAAATGTTGGTCATTTTTTCTTGGTTTAATTGGGGTGTTGATTATTTTACTATTATGTGCTTCAATCTTTCTCGTTTAATCACAGCCATTGTTTGTGTGTAATTAGTTTGTATCTGTTCTATGTCCTACTGCAGTTCCCCTTCTCAGGAGATTGAATGGGGGAAGTATTTTTCCTAACAAAATGAGTTTTGATGAAACAATGTGCCAATGTTCCGGCGTACACGTCTGTACAGATACAGTTTGGCATAGAGGAACTATGTCACTGCCTACGTCACTACCTTGTTTCCCACATCCCCCAGACACAAAATAGGAGCTAGCAAGATGGTGATGATGGAGGTTATTTTATAACTGTGCATTTTTCAAGTGCCTAGTTGTATCAGCTATCTTCACTTAAACCACCTCAGGTTTTGCCTGCAAACTGTTTTTGAATCGTGATGTTCTGGCATGTCTGCCTCATGATTTGTCTGTCTGAAGTGGACCCTCTCCGGAAATGCTTTTCTTCCCCTTTTCGAAGTTACCAAGAAAGTCTGTCATTAATCCCAGACCCCAGTCACTGCTTTTGCCAAGAGTCTGAGTTTTCTGAAACTAGCTATCGCTAAAATGGGAAAAATAATCTAGATAACTAACTTGATTCTTCTTACATGTACTACTAAGGTTAAATTATTGGATCGGCATAAACACGGGCGAGAGAGAGTTTCCTTCAACCATATTTTTTGTACCAGTCTCAGCACTATTTCTTTTAAATCCAAATCACATTGGGATTGACATTAGAATTTAAACCTAACCTACAGTATGACCTGACCCATCATCGTATATATTACTGGCCCCCCAGTTGCAAGAAGTGACACCCCCAAAAAACACACACACAAACAACATACAACACAAATGTCTCCTAGCCTCCTACGCTTTCTGTCCATAACACTAAACTAAACATGTAACTCAATAATATAAAAATGAAACAGAAATATTTTTATACAACTAAAACAATATAAAATGAGCAAATCAGGTCTAAAAACAAACTGAAACTGTCACACCCTGGTCTGTTTCACCTGTCTTTGTGCTTGTCTCCACCCCCTCCAGGTGTCGCCCGTCTTCCCTATTATCCCCTGTGTATTTATATCTGTGTTCTCTGTTTTTCTGTTGCCAGTTTGTTTTGTTTAGTGAAACCTACCAGTGTTTGCTCCCCTGCTCCTGTCTGTTCTTGCTCCTGTTTTCTAGTCCTTCCCAGTTTTGACCTTTCTGCCTGCCCTGACCCTGACCCTGCCTGCCGTTCTATACCTTGCCCCACCTCACTGGATGATTGACCTCTTCCTGCCCTGACCCTGAGACTGCCTTCCGCTCTGGACCTTTTGCAGCCTCTCTGGATTACTGACATCTGCCTGTCTTTGACCTGTCGTTTGCCTGCCCCTGTACTAGAAATACACTTTTGTTTCTTTGACACATCTGGGTCATACCTGAAACCTGATAGAAACTAAACTGAATTTCAAAGAAAAAAGAAAGAAACAAAATAGTAGAAAGAAAACATACGCCTCCCGAGTGGTGCAGCGGTCTAAAGCACTGCATCACAGCCTGGGGTTTGATCCCAGAGTCCCATAGGGCGGCACACAATTGGCCCAGTGTCATCCCGGTTAGGGGAGGCTTTGGCCGGTGGGGCTTTACACGCTCTAGCAACTCCTAGTGGCGGGCCGGGTGCCTGCAGGCTGACCTCGGTCATCAGTTGAACAGTGTTTACTCAGACACATTGGTGCAGCTGGCTTCCGGGTTAAGCGGGCGGGTGTTAAGAAGCGGCAGAGTTAAGGTCGGCTGGGAAAGTCACTTCATCTCATCTGTAAGATCTAAACATTGTCCTCTGACAGTTCATCTGGCAATCTGCCTGCAGACTTCTGTGCAGTAAGACTCTCTCTCCCAGTGTCTCGTTGTGTCCCAAATAACACCCTATTCCAAAGTAGTGCACTATGCAGGGAATATGATGCCATTTGGGACACAGTCTTATTGTCTGTATTAGTGATAACATGACACCAATATCCCATCACTTGACAGATACCAGAAGGAATCAGTGTTGTGACAAAAGCTGATTGCAATGTTTTCTTCTGAGAGGATGGGTGTATTGATTTGCCTGTTTGCCTCAAGACAGAGTCCATTCATCTATAATAGTGCATGGTTCTGTAGACGGGTATAGCTTGTTCTGCTGCTCTTGAGGTTCCCATTTGTCTGCAGAGTTCAATACTTCACTTCCATTAGATGAACATGTTGTGGATTAGACAGTGCTTGACTTGTGGCAGGAGCTCACCGGAGCTGAGTACCGGCACCTCAAATGTTCTACTGCTTGAGCTCCTGTTCATCTTAGAATATTAGTTCAAAAGTATTGTGGAGCTACTAAATATAAACAGTACTGGCACCCAAAATGATTTCCATAACCTATTTCAGTCCAAGTCAAGCACTGAGATTAGATTAGTTGGCAGTGGCCATATCTGTATATATATATATATATATATATATATATTACAACATCAGCTTTAAAATCATAACTGATTATTTTCTCTTTCATGAGATACAGATAGTTGTTTGTATAATTTGTTTTATAGCTTTTTTTTATTTATTATTATTATTTTCTAGCATTATGGCCCAGGCCAAAGCATTATAAGATTTGTTACAACTTACCATCAGACTTTTGCTGTTGTCCATTATGAGGACTAGCAGCCTGCTCTGTCTGCTCCATGGATTTGTTGTGCTGCAGGTAATTCAAATTGACTTACATTTTTGACTGGATTCAGATCTGTTTGTTTATTTTAATGAGGCTTAAATAAGAAGGATACACAGTTCAACGATGGGAAGTTTTTTTTAACCTAAGGTTTAAATAAGCAGGATAGATAATAGACAGTAGCAGCAGCGTGTGTGTGTGTGTGTGTGGCGTCAGTATGCATGTGCTATGTATATGTTGGCATATGTAGTATATGTGTGTTGGGATGTCACTGTAAGTACAGTGTGTGTGAGTAGAGTCCAGTGTGTGTGCATAGAGTCAGTGCAAGAGAGTTAGTTTAAAAAAGGGTCAATGTACATAGTCCAAAAAAGCTCTTACAATCTCAAGTCAGAATTAGACGTTTCTCAAATGTCAAATTCCAAAGTGTTTAAGGTTACGTTTAGGCATTAAGTCCGCATTTTTAAGGTTAGGGTTAAGTTTAGGCATTAACGCCAAAATCTTAATTGGAGTAATTCGCCCAAAACCACTCATTCCTTTAATTTGCAGTCTTAAATAACACTATGTGATAACAATATTTTTTATGAATGAATGTTTCATAAGGTTAGATGGTCATAAGGCAACATGGAACATCCTTGTGGAAATAGTTGTGGAAATCTGTTGCAACTCAAGTCGACTACAAAATCCACAATGCAATGCTCTTTCACATTGCATTGTTCACACACAGATTAATCAACCCCAGAGCAAACCTGGCTCAGTCTGAGCTCAGAGGTGTGCTTAGGTCATTACTGGACCAGTCACCTAATACACTGAGTACACAAAACATTAAGAACACCTGCTCTTTCCATAACATAGACTGACCAGGTGAATCCAGGTGAAAGCTATAATCCCTTATTGATGTCACTTGTTACATCCACTTCAATCAGTGTAGATGAAGAGGAGGACACAAGTTAAAGAATGATTTTTAAGCCTTGATACAATTGAGACATGGATTGTGTACTGTATGTGTGCCATTCAGAGGGTGAATGGGTAAGACAATAGATTTAAGTGCCTTTGCACGGGGTATGGTAGTAGCTCCCAGGCACACTGGTTTGTGTCAAGAACTGCAATGCTGCTGGGGTTTTCAGGCTCAGCAGCTTCCCGTGTGTATCAAGAATGGTCCACCACCCAAAGGACATCCAGCAAACTTGACACAACAAGCATTGTAGTCAACATGGGCCAGCATCCCTGTGGAATGCTTGTAGAGTCCATGCCCCTACAAATTGTGTGTTCAATATTAGGAAGGAGTCCCTAATGTTTGGTATACTCTGGGTATATCCCTCCTCTCTCTAGATGATGTGACAGGGCACTGAGTCATCATAATAAAGTAGACCCAGAGATTCTATAGTTTGACCCTGACCTGAAGCAACTGTGCAGTAAAGCAGCCAGTGTCAGGAACCTTGACTCCCAGGTCAAGCAATCATTTCACCCTCATAAACAGCCTGTCTTATTCAAGTTCTGTGTTTTATGTCTGTCTGTACGTCAAATCCAAGTGGTAATGGTATTGCTATTGATTTATTGATCACCCATTTGATGAATTGTAAAATATTTTGCAGGTCAAAGTAATATACAATGAATGACGGGTCAGTTAAGAAACTGTTGCTCTGCAAGGTCTGTATTTATATAGTGTTTTTGCTTAACATGAATTCTTTCAGTAGGTGGTATACGGCCAGATGAGGTGAAACTATGTGTTCTCGCATTTCATTTCCTCTTTATTCAGTCATCTTATTTCACCCTAGGCAATGACCAACAGTATTCAGAGAGCTAACGATGCAATGTTCTCCCTTATGGGAGTAGATTAGAAGTAAAAAAATTCAAAAGCAACTCTCGTTGAGTAGAAAGCGAGAAAGAACGAGGGAGAGGGGAGAGTTAGAGGGGAGAAGGAGGGAGACAGATTTAGAGCCATGGAGAGTAGAAAATGACAGAGTTGACCTCACAAAAACAAAGTGACTCAGCATTGAGCTCAAAATGGCTGCCTTGATCGCGTCCAGTTTGTTGTTTGTTGCTTATGTCTCCTTCATGTAGTATCCCACATGATCGTTTATATAATACCACTGCATCCCCTCATGTCAGTATTTTCTTTGTTAGATATGGACAACAAGTATTTCACCTGACATATCTTGAGCAACCTTTTCCGTTAACAGTGTAAACTTGATGACACTGGTATTTATGTCATGGGTCTTTGAAGGTTTCAGTACCATTTTAACCCCATCTCTGTGTGACCTCTAGTGACACTTTGATAGGTTAAATAATTTGGTACAGTCGGCTCTGGCTGGTTGTATACACAGCACAGCAGTAAGAGAGGGACCTATTTCTTTTGGCATCCTTTCCAAAGTGGTTTCTTCAAATAATGCCTGGTCCCCTGTGGAGATGTGATGAAGACAAGATGTCTGATGTCTCCATAGAGACCAGTAGAACACTTTGCACAGAGGTTCTGCTAACACCCATGGAGCGGTTCTGACTCCACAGTGAGTCTATAAACTTTTGGTCTGGTCGAACAACTTTCACCACCCATTTAATAGTGATGAAAGTGAAGGTGATAGAAATGAGGAGGGAGGAAGGGAGAGAAAGAGAGTGGGAGTGTTTGGAAAATGAAAGCTAGATGAGAGTCAGAGTTAGTGATTGATCCGGAATTAGAGCTGATGGAAGAGTGTGTGGTGCTGGGCGACTAAACAAAGCTCCTGGTTGGTTATTCATACCCACTGGTGTTGCTGAGTGAAGACGGGAGGTGGGTGGGAGCTCGTCCTTGTCCAAGTGCGTCACTGGGGTTCAGGAGCTTCTAACTACGGAATCTCTTTCTATTACACAAAAGGCACCTTATTCCCTATATAGTACATTACTTTTGACCAGAGCCGTATGGTAAATAGGGTGCCATGTAGGACACACACACTGATATACACAAGCACAGACAAACATAGCATTGAACTCTGTCAGGAACACAGCATAGGCCCAGACACACATTCACTGATATACACAAGCACAGACAAACAAAGCATTGAACTCTGTCAGGAACACAGCATAGGCCCAGACACACATTCACTGATATACACAAGCACAGACAAACATAGCATTGAACTCTGTCAGGAACACAGCATAGGCCCAGACACACACACACTGATATACACAAGCACAGACAAACATAGCATTGAACTCTGTCAGGAACACAGCATAGGCCCAGACACACACACACTGATATACACAAGCACAGACAAACATAGCATTGAACTCTGTCAGGAACACAGCATAGGCCCAGACACACACACACTGATATACACAAGCACAGACAAACATAGCATTGAACTCTGTCAGGAACACAGCATAGGCCCAGACACACACACACTGATATACACAAGCACAGACAAACATAGCATTGATCTCTGTCAGGAACACAGCATAGGCCCAGAAACACACACACTGATATACACAAGCACAGACAAACATAGCATTGAACTCTGTCAGGAACACAGCATAGGCCCAGACACACATTCACTGATATACACAAGCACAGACAAACATAGCATTGAACTCTGTCAGGAACACAGCATAGGCCCAGACACACACACACACTGATATACACAAGCACAGACAAACATAGCATTGAACTCTGTCAGGAACACAGCATAGGCCCAGGCACACACACACTGATATACACAAGCACAGACAAACATAGCATTGAACTCTGCCAGGAACACAGCATAGGCCCAGACACACACACACTGATATACATAAGCACAGACAAACATAGCATTGAACTCTGTCAGGAACACAGCATAGGCCCAGACACACATTCACTGATATACACAAGCACTGACAAACATAGCATTGAACTCTGTCAGGAACACAGCATAGGCCCAGACACACATTCACTGATATACACAAGCACAGACAAACATAGCATTGAACTCTGCCAGGAACACAGCATAGGCCCAGACACACATTCACTGATATACACAAGCACAGACAAACATAGCATTGAACTCTGCCAGGAACACAGCATAGGCCCAGACACACATTCACTGATATACACAAGCACAGACAAACATAGCATTGAACTCTGTCAGGAACACAGCATAGGCCCAGACACACACACACTGACTGAGCCATGTGCACTAAGGCCTACACTCATCATTTTGACTTTCTTATTTGACTTTTGCTTGCACAGCTCATGGAGTTTATTGTAAATAGCTAAAGCACTTTTCCAAGAACAATATTAAAAGGTTGATATGATTGAAGAATGAGTTAGATGTATTAATATGCATGTCTGGGACATGTCATGGCCGGTATAATGCAAATAAACTACACTAATGAATATGCCATGTATGTAGTTCGACATGTCAGGTCAATATGATAACCTTTGTACTGCAGACCTGGATTCAAGTACTATTTTAAATCATTTTAAATACTTTATCTGTGCTTGATTATGCTTGCCTGGATAATGTATCAATAGAATAGTGCCAAAACCAGCCAACCCTGCCCATTTGGCTCTCCAGGAATGTTAGAGCAAACCCTAATAGTATTTGAACCCAGTTCTGTTGTACCGTATGTGTCACTGTCAGACATGACTTCCTGTAGGGAGTTGTCTCTCTCTATGCCTGTAGACAGGTACTGTATACTGTATGTCTGTGTCCCAATTATCACCCATATTCCTATTCCCTTTGGGCCTTGGTCTAAAGCAGTGCACTATATAGGTAATAGGGTGCCATCTGTGTGCAGCCAGGCCAAGCCTCAGGGTCTATGGGACCGTACAACCAGTCACCCCCAGAATCTCCCATATCTCATGCCCCTGACAGCCCAACGACCACTCATTAATCTATCTCTCTCTCTCTCTCTCTTTCATCCCTCATTTAATATGCTTCTCCATTCATCTCCACTCTGGATGGCCTGTCACCAGCCATCCCATTCCCTCCATTATTCATTTCTCTGCTGTATACCCCACTCTTCAGCTGACTGGACCATGTCCCTCTTTCTCCCCTTCTCCTCTCTCTCCCATTCTACCTCTCTCTCGTGCCACTCTTTCTGTCTGCTGCTTAGCAGGAGAGAGACACATTCGGTCACAGGGAGTCAATGTACAGAGCGAGACACTGTAGACAGAACTGGCCTTTACCGGTGAGCGGAGCGTTGAGGCCAGGTTTAATCGGATCACCGTGCCCTTTGTCATTTCCCTGTCCTCACTGTCCGCCCCTCTGCCTGGAGGACATATCTGGGTCAGCACAGACTTCCTTTGTGCTCCTTTGGTTCTGGACCTGTCTCATAGTAGACCTGCTGCTCCCAACAACATTATCCCCAAAAGAACATGCTGTTCTTAATGGACCCTGTACTGCTGGACCTGAGTCCCTAGTTCTATGTGCCCAGGGCAAAAAGTGTGTGTGTGTGTGTGTGTGTGTGTGTGTGTGTGTGTGTGTGTGTGTGTGAACACATGGAAAATCAGAGTTTTTCAGAGTCAATGGGTAGCCGATATCTGATGATGTCATCAAGCTCCATTTCAGCCTTAGCTGCCAGCTACTCACACACAAGGAAATGTGTTTACTTCTGTTCCAGTCAGAGTGAATGTTTGTCTGGGTAAACAGAGGCAAACAGACCACAATAAATCTGTCAACATGGGAGAACAGCTACAGTCACACAGCCCCAGCAAGACTCTACACTGTGGCAGGGCCCATTCACACTGGGCAGGGCTCAATGGGCAGGACCATCCAATAGCAAACTAATCACTGTCGTCCTTTACCAATTAACAGACAGGACACAGCACTGGCAGTGAATATGCTTAGAGAGGGGTTGTCCTTATAAAGGAGAGAAAGACTGGAACTCGAGAAATTATCGTTCACCTAATCTTCACCCAAACTGTTCAAAGACAGCTAAATTCACTTATCACCATCACCATCATCATCTACCCCTCCTCTCTATCTCTTTACTATGCCTCTCCATCCATAGTCCTCTCTCTCCTTCCCTCCCCTGACTGTTCCTTTTCCCTCTAGTTCACCTCTTGGAGAATCAGGCCATTTCTTCCCAGCCAACCGGTGAGCAGTAGAATCTAATAAGAGAGGGAGTGGGAATCCTCACTGGAGAGCCAATGTTGGGAGAGATTTAGTGGGAATTGGGGGAGGAGGAAGGAAGGAAGGGCCCTGCAGTGGCAAGGTGAGACAAGGTGGGGATAGGCATGGACGTCACATATTGTGAAGGCCTCCCTCTTACACACGCTGAACCTAAATCCTCGGCGGGAATGTCATTGATCCCAAGTGATGGCAGTAATGAGATTGGTGGACTGAGTTATGCTGCTAACAATGCTGTAAATATAGCTTATTCAGATGAGGATGTTTTTATCTATGTTCACAGACCTTATAACTTATTCTACATCGCAGAATATAATGACTGAGGGCCATAAAGGAAATGCATGCATTAGAGCCATGCAAATATTTTTTGGCATACTTAACTCATACGGGGAAAAAATACATTCAAAATATATGAAAATACATGAAATATTAGAAATTGGCCAAATAATGTATATTTTTTATTGATTTCAAAATGTATTTAAATACATGTGAAAATATTCTCTAAAATAAACAAAATTACGTATTTCAGAATGTATTAAAAAAAATCCACTGCATTTAACATATATTGTGATATACATTTTACATACATTTATATAGTATACTGTATATACATGTTAAATACATTGCATAATATATATGTATGTGTATTTATAAACGTATGTAAAAAAATGTTTTGCAGTATTACTTTACTTTACATTACTGCTTCCTTTTTTTCACTCTGTCAATTAGGTTTGTCACAACATTTAGAATAAGTCAAGGGGGTGAATATTGTCTGCATTTAAATGTATCTGTAAGAAATATTTTTTATTTATTAAAATGTATGGTAAATATAAAATATTGGCCAAATCATATTGTAAAGAAATGGTGAATGTCTTAACAATTAGACTTTAGTAGGCTCTTTGGTATCACATGCTCTTATGTCAGTCTCATTAAGACTGCAGAACACATTAACCTTTAATCACAGAACACAACATAACACATTAACTGGTGTCACAATCAAGCCAAAAAGTAAGACAAAGCCACGCCCCCAACAAGACAGGCCTCCAAGTCTTGTAATAGGCTGCCGTGGCTACAATATATTTTGTCGAAATGCATTTTTATTGTGCTTGACACATACCAAAAGCACTAACATGCATTTAAATGCTTTTAAATTACTACAAAAATGACTGCAAACATGATACATTATTGGTCATGTACAGTAGGGATATGGCACTCACAAACAAACTTTACAAGAGCATTGCAACCAACATCCAATGCGCAGAACCTAACAGGCTGACCACACCGCTCGTGTGTGCGAGGGTTGCAAAATATATTTAGAAATCTATGTTATTCAATTATTACACCCACACACTGCTCGCGTGCGCCAACGAGCGTCTGCGTTGCCAAGGGCTAAAATAGAAGTCAGTTCTATTTGTGACGCAGATCGCGCTGCAAGTCCTGCCTCTCCCATCGGTTTATAGAAGCAGGTACCCACGTGCAATCTCCTCATTGGTTATACCCACGTGGGTGACTGAAAGACGAACGAGGTCAGTGGCAGTAATGCACCGAATTTATGAAAGTTGCCAATCGCAATATAAAGACAAGAGAAGAAAAAGCCTGGAAGGAGGAGAGATGACTAGAAACGATTCGGTTGACTGTTTTATGTGTGGATTAATTGTCGGAGTAGAGGACCTTGTGCATTTCAGGTAATATAACAACTCAATGTTTATATCCCAGTACAAATTAGCTAGCAACAGCAAGCTAGCTACATATGACAAATTGCTTTTAAATTACTACAAAAATGACTGCAAATATGATACATTATTGGAACCCAAACCGGCTGCGTGCGTGCGCCATAAATGTTTAATGCTAAATTGCCATAAATGTTTAATGCTTTTCGACCTGTCCCCAAATCAATATAATTGGTTCAGAGTTTGTTTTGATATTTTAACCTGTGTGTCGTGATCGCGCTTGGTGTGGGGGGACAAAATACATTTATGCACGATGGTGCACACACGCAGCCGGTTTGGGTTCTGTGTAATGTATACTGGGTCGTTCCACATAATGAGTGTATTTTATGTCCCTTTGATATACTAAATAGAAAAGCCTGCTATATGACATGAAGTGCACTTTAATATAGACCACATGAAGAATTTAATCAATCTGATTTTCAATATGAAAAAAAACCATGCTAAAGTGTCAAAATTCAACATTTTGACGTGCACCTTCTGTGACCTCTAGGAATATTCTAACTCACTAAACTCACTATTTAAGGTCAACACTGTTACATGAACTGAACTCTCGTTTTAATATGGTGAAACTATTCCTTTTAAAATATTTCTTTCAATATAAACATGAGTCTAATAGTCAAATCATAGTGTAAAAGTAGATGAGCTGGTTCTACTCTTTTTGGCAATTTTGTGGTGAAAACTGAGCAAAAACTGAGCGAGTTGAGCATAACACCCTGTTACCCATAGATAGACAGGCTAGAAATGTTTTAACAATTCAACCATTTTTGTGAATATGGCATTCAATTACGCATCCTCACTGCACACAACAAGCTTCCATTCACCCTGTCTCAAGGGATCACGGATGATTTAACTAGTAATTACCAGTTGGAGTGCCTTTCAAAATCTGGGAAAAATCCCCAGATGTGGTCAATTCTCCCTTCCCACTTAGTTACGAACGCACCATAACATGGCTAACCATCCACTGTAGCCATATAATACCACTCATAGATTTGTTCATTATTTAATTAGGCTGAAGAGAAAACGAGTTTTTTAATGAAGTTGAACATGTGCTCTTTATCTCAATGTTAAACTCACCATCACCATCACAATTTAAAATCACTGCCAAAGTTTTGGCTTTGTGGCCTAAAAAAGTATCTCCATTGACCAATATGTAAACAATAATTGAAGTAGCTGAATTAGGAACCACTTTGGCCACCCTGTAGACTAGATTTCATAGCCATGCATTTCTGGAACATTGTCAGGCATTACATGCAACTTTAGTGAAGATGCAAATGTATTTACATGTATCTGAAATACATTTTACATAACATTAAATATATTTAAATGTATCATTTGTTTCGTATGGAAAGGCTGAGTTAAAACCTTTGCTATGTAGACAGGTGTGTATGTCTTGGTGATGTGAACCAAAGTTCCTCTATACAGTTTTTGTGTTAATGATGTCACCTCTATTCTCATGTATGCTCATGTATGCTCATGTATGCACAGTGTCATAATCGTCTAGAAAACACATACACACAGACATAAACACAGTTGTAGAACGCTATCTGTTCTGTTGAGAGATAGTATTTGATATGAGACAGAATCTAATTGTGTGTGTGTGATGTTATAGACAGTAGATGGGAGAAAGGCTTATTTGGTACAATGTGTGTCAATGGGAGGTGGTCATGAGTAACTATGGTAGCTAAAGATTCAATCAGCCCTTCTACCAGGCCTAGCCATACATCCAGTGTACGTCCCAAATGGCAACCTATTACCTATATAATGCTCTGCTTTTGACCAGGGCCGTATAGTCTTTGACATACCCTCAAACATAAGGCATAGGGTGCCATTTGGAACGTAGCCCCAGTGAGTAACAGCTGATATTGTCCTGCAGGGCCTCTCCATTACTGGACCTGACACATCCATGTAATTGAACCCCTCCAAGCACAGCCACAAATAAAAACACACACACACACACACACACACACACACACACACACACACACACACACACACACACACACACACACACACACAGGTATTGATAGGTGTTGTGCTGTTAATAATCTAGGGGTCTGTGTGTGAATGTGTGTGTTTCTGCCTGCCGACGTGGTGCACTGCGCCAGTGTCTATGTCACTTGATTTGGAGGCACGGAGAAGACAGTGGGAATACGAGTGTTGGGGCGAGGAGAAGTCTAAGTGGGGATATGAATGTTTGACCTTACCTCAAGGAGCTTAGCCTCTACTCTGAGTTTTATCCGGTTTAAAGCAAATTCCTATTTAAAGGGATCTTGATTCTACAGTATGTGATAAAAATACAGGTTGTATCCAAAATGGCACCCTATTGTACCCTACTTCTGACCAGAGCCCTATGGGCTGTGCTCAAAAGTAGGCCATTATATAGGGATACAGACAAAGACAGAGTTCCAGCTGGCGTGGTGAGTAGAACTCAGGTTCAGGAGGGGAATCCTGGGTTTTGTCAGTGCTCAGTGGGGCTGTGGGCTTTTCTCTCTCATCATGAGAAGCAATTTAGACCTTTAACCACCCTCATCATCTCCAGGACCTCCAGCCCATCCACCACTGTCACACTGGAGAATATCACAGGGAGGCGGAAGGACAGGGGTTGTCATGACTGTCCACGAGAATCCAAATGGGTCAGATCAGGTTTGCAAAGAATAACTTCAATCAGATCCCCTCTCACCCTAGAGAGGGAAGTAAAGAACTAGTGGGGGTCAACAAATCCCACCCTGTTGTAAATCAAGGGAGAAGATTCAAGTGTGCGCTCTCATGATTCACCAAAGTGCTTGTTTCAACAGACTTTTTCCTGCTGAAACTCTAACATGTTCAAAAGCGAATACTGGAACAATACTTCTAACATAGAACATGGGGAATGGTCAGAAGCAATCTATAGAGCACTAATGTAATTTTGTTTGTTATTTTGTGATGACGTTAAAAATGTTATAAAGCAAATACTGTAACTTGGAAAGTATACACACTACATATATGAAGTTTACATACTCCGTGTTGTGCATATAAAATAAACAATTATGAAAGTGTTTTTGTTAAGAGAGAGATGTGATTTAAGGAGCTATAAGAGATAATTGTTTTACCTAACTTTGCACAGTGAGTAGTTACCGCCTGGAGTGAGGTGAAGGAGCGTGTCAGCCTGCTGGAACCATCCCTTTTGAGTCAAATGTATAAATGATGGGTTAAGAAAAAAATACATCTGACCAGAAAGCCGTGAAGCTGCAGCTGCAGGTTTACAGTGGTTTGAACTTTGAACTTTTAATCTCAACACGAGGTGGAGAAGTTAAACTCATCTCCAGGACGATCACTGGTATGGCTGATTAGCTGTCCTAAGTAAAGTATTTTCGAAAGCGAATTTAAGTAGCACTATCCTGTTAGTCTGCTCAAACTATTCATACGGCTGGCTAGCCTATCTTCAAAGAAGAGTGAATGGAAGGAAAGTCAACTCTGTAGTTCTGTTCAAGACTACACATCACGTCACCGGATACCGGACAACCACAAAGAAGAACAACAGTAGAAGAGTTGTTGGAACCATTTCGGACAATCAAAGCCTTACAAGCGTGCCGCAAAATGGCCCAACACCCTTTCCAAGGCTGCCCTGTTCACCGAGAGATGCCCAACAAACCCAGGCATTTCACGTAAATACATTCATGATTTCTTACTCAAAGCAGGCGGTGGTTCGTGTGCAAAGTATATGGTTACTGTAGGTGAGAGTAGTTTCTGAATGTACCAATGCTAAGTGTTTATGTCCCTCTCTTTCTCCCTCTCCATCTCTTTTGTAATAAGCAGCCATGTTGTTGTCATTCCGCTAGGGACCTGTTTTCAGCGTATTAAGTCTACAGTAAATAACCGTTGCAGAATGTATGTTTATCCTGTGGTCCCATTTAATTAGCTAGTAAATAAATAATTAAACCAATTTGTGTAGTACTTCATCATAAGTAAGGCTTGGGTTTTTGCAGATGCAAGGAAGTTACGACTGTTCAGAATGATGATATGATACAAGGTTATGATTAATAAATGGACTGTTTATGGATGTGATAAGTAAAGACCTTTCCAAGTGTAATTCGGGAGAAGGTAACTCTTTAAAAAAACGCTCTCGTGGTGCCCCAGATCCTAATGAGTTAATTGTTACATAATTCATTTAATCGGGTAACAATTAAACATAGTTTGTTAATTAGATAAATAACAGTCTCCAGATGAATGTTAAAGGCATGTCACGACAGGGGCGAGAGGGGGATTCCTGTTAACCCACCCAGATTTACAATGATCTGCCCACCACCTTGGCATTCTGCGTAAAAGCATGAGGGATTAAAGGTGAGAGGGAGAGGATTCCTGGGTGGAGGGTGTAAGAGGGGGCGTAGGGGGATGACTCACCCAGAAGAAGGACATGGGGCTGGGGTGGGATTGGCCTGGTCAGTGGCAGTGCTTAGCCTTCTAATGAGGTGGCTGTCCATGAGTCATAAATAAATGAACCTGTCTGTCCCAATGTGGGAATCGCATTCTGGCACCACATCACGACACGGCTGAATGGGGCATGTGAACAGTGGGCACACCACACACTCCTTTATTTATAAAATACCTTTCACCCCTTTAAGCATTTCTCTATTCCCTATCTTTCTGTCCACCTGTTCATCTCTCCCTCTTTCTCCACCTGTCTCGATTTCAGTCTGTCCCATTGAGATGGGAATTTACTACCACCTGCAGTTATGGAATGTTTGTTCACAAGTATAATTCATAGGCTGATCCCTCCTGATAACCTGGATGGAATTAAGCCATAGGAAGTCCCACCCAATTGACTACTTCAAAATAGTTACAGTCCTAAATGGCACTGCCCATGCTAAAACGGGCTTTTGGGCAGTAGAGTCCTCTATCTATCTCAACGATTGGTCGCTCTCTCCCTCTTTCCCTTCCAGTTATCCTCTCTTTTATCTGTTTCTTTTATTCTGCTCTTTTTCCATGTCTTGGGTTCAACTATCTTGTCCTAATTGTGGCTCAGTAGTCCAGTAGGATTGTACTCTGCTAACCTCTCTAAGAGCCAAAGCCTGATCCGCAGTTCCACATGGTCAGGTCAGCTGAGGCTATGGCAGGCCTATCTATCGTTGATGAGTAGGTCACCCCAGCATTAGTATTCATCATAAAGTACATCACAGTTAAATCATCCCATTCCAAATCGAATAAATAAACTACTGACTGACACATTCAATTAAATCAAAAGCTTGTTTGGATGACATTAACATAATTGCCAATTATTTGCTTATGCAAATCAAACAGTTCGTTGGAGTTATTGGCAGCTTGTCTGACTCAGTTGGTAGCGTAAATATCAGAAGGTTGACATCTGGTCCAGCCCAGAGAAAGACAGAGCACTGAGAGACATTGTGATCCTGGCAGATTATGCTGCATAAAACCACATCAGCGCTTCTGTCATGTGCTCATAGCAGTTGATTATCTACAGTATGCCTGGGCACTGTAATTACATTCACAGCAGCCTCATTACAGTGAGATTGATGTCATGTCTAGGCCATGCTATCAGGGGAAGTGGATGAATGGTGGTTGGCTGACCTGGTTTAGCTGGTTGTTTTCTCTAGCAGCTTTGGCACGATGGAGAGGAGAGCAGGCATAGCCAGGGAGATGAGACCAGCCAACCAGCCCTGTCTCCTCTACATTCAACAATGCCTTCTCATATACAGAATACAGATGGAAAGTGTGTGTGTGTGCACTGTGTGCTTCCGTGGGTGTTTCTGCATGTCATTCCCTTATACTTTTGACTGTTGATTGAGGAAGTAGAGCAAACATACTTGAACAGATGACAGGCCAACTGGAAGCATAGAATTCTGGTTCCATACACACACACACATACACACACACACATACAGTGCATTCGGAAAGTATTCAGACCCCTTCTAGTTTTCTACATTATTTAAATAAGGTATTTCTGTTTTTTTCCCCACAAATTTGCAAAAATGTCTAAAAACCTGTTTTCGTTTTGTCATTTTGTTGTTATTGTGTGTAAAATGATGTGTTTTTTTGTTATTTACTCATTTTTAGAATAAGGCTCTAAAAATGAGTAAATAACAAAAAAACACATCATTTTACACACAATAACAACAAAATGACAAAACGAAAACAGGTTTTTAGACATTTTTGCAAATTTGTGGGGAAAAAAACAGAAATACCTTATTTACATAAGTATTCAGACCCTTTCTATGGGACTCAAAATTAAGCTCAGGTGCATCCTGTTTCCTTTGATCATCCTTGAGATGGTTCTACAACTTCATTGCAGTCCACGTGTTAAATTCAATTGATTGGACATGATTTGGAAAGGCACACACCTGTCTATATAAGGTCCCACAGTTGACAATGCATATCAGAACAAAAACCAAGCCATGAGGTCCAAAATAACTGTCCGTAGAGCTCAGAGAGGCTCAGAGAGGATTGTGTCAAGGCACCGATCTGGGGAAGGGTACCAAAACATTTCTGCAGAATTGAAAGTCCCCAAGAACACAGTGGCCTCCATCATTCTAAAATGGAAGAAGTTTGGAACCAAGACTCTTCCGAGAGCCGCCCGGCCAAACTGAGCAATTGGGGAAGAAAGGCCTTAGTCAGGGAGGTGACCAATAACACGATGGTCACTCTGACAGAGCTCCAGAGTTCCTCTATGGAGATGGGAGAACCTTCCAGAAGGACAGCCATCTCTGCAGCACTCCATCAATCAGGCCTTTATGGTAGAGTGGCCAGACGGACGCCACTCCTCAGTAAAAGGCACATGACAGCCCGCTTGGAGTTTGTCAAAAAGACACTCAGACCATGAGAAATAAGATTCTCTGGTCTGATGAAACCAAGATTGAACTCTTTGGCCTGAATACCAAGCATCACGTCTGGAGGAAACCTGGCACCATCTCTACGGTGAAGCATGGTGGTGGCAGCATCATGCTGTGGGGATGTTTTTCAGCGGCAGGGACTGGGAGACTAGTCAGGATAGTCAGCGATCCTTTATGAAAACCTGCTCTAGATTACTCAGAACCTCACACTGAGGCAAAGGTTTACCTTCCAACAATGACCCTAAACACACAGACAAGACAACCCAGGAGTGGCTTCGGGACAAGTCTCTGACCTTGAGTGCCCCAGTCAGAGCCCAGACATGAACCAGATTGAACATCTCTGGAGAGACCTGAAAATAACTGTGCAGCAACGCTCCCCATCCAACCTGACAGAGCGTGAGAGGATCTGCAGAGAATAATGGGAGAAACTCCCCAAATACAGGTGTGCCAAGCTTGTAGCATCATACCCAAGAAGACTCGAGGCTGTAATCACTGTCAAAGGTGCTTCAACAAAGTACTGAGTAAAGGGTCTGAATACTTATGTAAATGTCATATTGTGTTGTGTATTTGTTTTACATTTGAAAAATGTGTATGTTTTTTTGTTTGTTGCTTTGTCATTATGGGGTATTGTGTGTAAATTGATGAAAAAAAATGATTGAATCAATTTCAGAATAAGGCTGCAACATAACAAAATGTGGAAAAAGTCCTGGGGTCTGAATCCTTTCCGAATTGCACTGTGTACACACGCACAAAATCACTTTCTCACTTCCTGCCCGCTGATTGCACTATCCATCATGTCTGAGAAAATCTTTCCTCCTTGGGCACACTTGGTTTTTATCTCATCCCTCCTTTTCTGTAATTTTACCTGCTGCCATCTATCTCCTCTGGCCATCCCCTCTCTCTTTCTCCTGTCAGGTGACCTCTGCCCTCTGAGAGAAATACATCCATAGTTCTCTTCATGTTGGTGAAGAACCATTTAACTTCATTTGCATCCTTTATTTATTTCTTTGTGATATTTCTATATGAGGAAAAATAGCAGAACAGAGGTATTGAACAATAAACAAAACCAGACAAGCCATCAATAAGGTAGACATACAGTATATCCTGTTTCTCTCCAACACTCCCACAGGACCTCAGAGATTTGAACTCTAACTTATGCTGGTAAGCATGGCAGTTCATAATTAATGTCACACTCTCTGGCACATGCTTCTTTACGCCACAGTCTGTCCTTTGAGTCTTTTTCTCATTCTTTTCTAATTCCATCCACCTCTTTATTACCTTCATTTCAAAAAGACCCTATTTTACAACTCCTGCTGATACTGTCCTAATATGAGCACGTACTCTTCAGAGACTGTCCTAATATGAGCACGTACTCTTCAGAGACAGTCCTAATATGTAACCCATACTCTTCAGAGACTGTCCTAATATGAGCACGTACTCTTCAGAGACTGTCCTAATATGTAATCCATACTCTTCAGAGACTGTCCTAATATGAGCACATACTCTTCAGAGACTGTCCTAATATGTAAACCATACTCTTCAGACTGTCTTAATATGTAAACCATACTCTTCAGAGACTGTCCTAATATGTAAACCATACTCTTCAGACTGTCTTAATATGTAAACCATACTCTTCAGAGACTGTCCTAATATGTAAACCATACTCTTCAGACTGTCTTAATATGTAAACCATACTCTTCAGACTGTCTTAATATGTAATCCATACTCTTCAGAGACAGTCCTAATATGTAACCCATACTCTTCAGAGACTGTCCTAATATGAGCACGTACTCTTCAGAGACTGTCCTAATATGTAATCCATACTCTTCAGAGACTGTCCTAATATGAGCATGTACTCTTCAGAGACTGTCCTAATATGTAATCAATACTCTTCAGAGACTGTCCTAATATGAGCACATACTCTTCAGAGACTGTCCTAATATGTAAACCATACTCTTCAGACTGTCTTAATATGTAAACCATACTCTTTAGACTGTCTTAATATGTAAACCATACTCTTCAGACTGTCTTAATATGTAAACCATACTCTTCAGACTGTCTTAATATGTAAACCATACTCTTCAGACTGTCTTAATATGTAAACCATACTCTTCAGACTGTCTTAATATGTAAACCATACTCTTCAGAGACTGTCCTAATATGTAAACCATACTCTTCAGAGACTGTCCTAATATGAGCACATACTCTTCAGACTGTCCTAATATGAGCACGTACTCTTCAGAGACTGTCCTAATATGTAATCCATACTCTTCAGAGACTGTCCTAATATGAGCACATACTCTTCAGAGACTGTCCTAATATGAACACATACTCTTCAGAGACTGTCCTAATATGTAAACCATACTCTTCAGACTGTCTTAATATGTAAACCATAATCTTCAGACTGTCTTAATATGTAAACCATACTCTTCAGAGACTGTCCTAATATGTAAACCATACTCTTCAGACTGTCTTAATATGTAAACCATACTCTTCAGACTGTCTTAATATGTAAACCATACTCTTCAGACTGTCTTAATATGTAAACCATACTCTTCAGACTGTCTTAATATGTAAACCATACTCTTCAGACTGTCTTAATATGTAAACCATACTCTTCAGACTGTCTTAATATGTAAACCATACTCTTCAGACTGTCTTAATATGTAAACCATACTCTTCAGACTGTCTTAATATGTAAACCATACTCTTCAGACTGTCTTAATATGTAAACCATACTCTTCAGAGACTGTCCTAATATGTAAACCATACTCTTCAGAGACTGTCCTAATATGAGCACATACTCTTCAGAGACTGTCCTAATATGAGCACGTACTCTTCAGAGACTGTCCTAATATGTAATCCATACTCTTCAGAGACTGTCCTAATATGAGCACATACTCTTCAGAGACTGTCCTAATATGAGCACATACTCTTCAGAGACTGTCCTAATATGTAAACCATACTCTTCAGACTGTCTTAATATGTAAACCATAATCTTCAGACTGTCTTAATATGTAAACCATACTCTTCAGAGACTGTCCTAATATGTAAACCATACTCTTCAGACTGTCTTAATATGTAAACCATACTCTTCAGACTGTCTTAATATGTAAACTATACTCTTCAGACTGTCTTAATATGTAAACCATACTCTTCAGACTGTCTTAATATGTAAACCATACTCTTCAGACTGTCTTAATATGTAAACCATACTCTTCAGACTGTCTTAATATGTAAACCATACTCTTCAGACTGTCTTAATATGTAAACCATACTCTTCAGACTGTCTTAATATGTAAACCATACTCTTCAGAGACTGTCCTAATATGTAAACCATACTCTTCAGAGACTGTCCTAATATGAGCACATACTCTTCAGAGACTGTCCTAATATGAGCACGTACTCTTCAGAGACTGTCCTAATATGGACACAATACTCTTTAGAGGATCGCTTTGTTAGCAACTAAAAGACAATGACCTTAATGTGCATGAGCAGCTCCTCTGAGTGAAATAGAGCGGTGGCGCTCTGGTGCTCCTAAACTATTAAAACTGCCAGGAGATCAAGGTTGTCCTTGTTCAGTCCTGTGGGACTCTCATGCCACTGTCTGCCTGAACACCGTGTGGCAGGCATGCACTGACAGTAGAGTAGCTATCAACATGCACTTACAATAGAGTAGCTATCAACATGCACTTACAGTAGAGTAGCTATCAGACATGTATGTATTGTTTCAGCACTACGGAGAGCGACAACTTTTCTCCTAGTATTACGTTTGGACTTTGATGTTTCAGGACCATGGAAAGAGCGACACATGTTCTCCTAGTGGCACATCTGAACTGATGTTTCAGGACCACGGAGAGAAAAACACATTTCATCCTGGTGGTACATCTGAACTGATGTTTCGGGACCGCAGAGAGCGACATACATTCTTTCCCCAAGTCAGTTAGACCTGTTGTTTCAGCACCATGGAGAGTGACACACCATATAGCCAAGTGGGGCTGTCTGGATTTTGTTGGGAAATTGTCTTATACTTTCTTTCTTCCAGTCTCACAGAATCTGATCAAGTAAAGATATGCGTCTGCTCTTTCTTTTCAGGACCACGGAGAGCGACATATAATTTCTTACTGGCAATGAGATCATCTCAGCTCTCCCAAATCTAATTACGATGTATGGTTGAGAGCAAGATTTTCCCCATAATTTCTGATCATGTTAGATCTGAGATCACCTTGGTTGAAGGAGGAAGGATGGATGTCATTTCAAAGTACTCAATGGGGCAGAGTAAAGTGAGAGCGACACTCCAGCCATGCACTAGACTGGTAGAACTGCTCCACAGACTCCAATATTGATCAGCAATTGCTTCAGTCAAACACTGAGTGGTTTTGGGGCCAAAGGATATACATATATCTCTGGCAGACACATACATGTCTGCTTTTAGTGAAAGGTCTGGTGTCGGACAATGGTTGAGGCCAATACAGTAACTGTCTCTTTTCCTTTTCTCACATCTTTCTTTTCTTTCCTCCATTTGTTCTGTCTTTTCTACACACATACACACACACACATACACACACACACACACAATCTATTTTCTGCCTGCACTAGTCAGAGCCACACCCCTGACTTTAGACTGTCTTTCACCTTCATTCATCTCTCCTATTTCCTCCCTCATCTGCTGCTCCTCTCCTCTCTTTAGTGTGTGGAGCCACACTGTCCTCTCTTCATTCATCCCTCCGTTCCCGCCTTCATCTGCAGTCGGTCCACATGCTGCCGGCCAGGCTCCTCACAGCTGCCTCACATTATTTACTGCCTAACTGCCTTCAGAGCACACTGATCTGGGGTGCCTTGATCAATTGATTGATTTATTTATATCCCTTTTGTCTCAGTGTGAGTGTGTGTGAATGCATGTGTGCGCGTGTGTGTAACAATGACTGAAAAAGATTCAATCAACTCCCAAGGACGTCCAGTGTCTTCATGTGTTTCGCAGGCAGGTTGATTTGTGGATTGATTGATTCGTTTTAGAAGGCTGATGGCCCGTTACTTGCTGCTTGTCTGGTGGCTATGTTTGCTGTGTCTGCCAGTGGAGTGTGTGTTTAGACAACCACAATTCCCCAGTGTATCCTTCCCTGTGGGTTAACAATTTGTATGTCATGTCAATCTCTCACTTTGTGCTAGAAAGCCACTCAACTAAGCACAACAACATATACTTACAGGATGTGTGCAGACCTTATATCTTGACTTTAGAAAGATGTACCAAGTAAAATGCAGTCCTCTAGGGACAATGCACTTGCACACACCGGTATGTGTGTACATACATGCTTATTCCTAAGGAATTCACTGTGTGTTGTGGGGGGATGACAACTCCTTATATGGCTCTGCTCAGTTTCCTGTCTACTGCTGCCACCCCTGCCCCTTCTTGGATACACACACACACACACCTGATGGTGACTAGCAGGAGTCCAACCCCCTCCCATCCCATTTTCTCCGTTTTGAGTAATGAAGAGAGAGAGAAAGAGGGTGAGGGAGAAAGAGAGAGCACTGTTGGTGCTTGTCTGTGTATTCTGGGTTACCTCACATCTATTGTTTTCTTTCTGAGAGAGCGCTCTGCAGACCTGAAAACACAAAGATTCCTGCCGTAGTGGAATGCCTGTCTTGCCTGGATTTCCTTTAACGTTATAGTGTTTTCTCACCGAATTTCTCCATCCTTGGTTGTTCTGGAATGAGCTGTTTCCTGCCTGCGTCGTTTCCATGCCAGCATGGGAACTGTCGTGTCTAAAAGGAAGAATTTAAGAAACGATGCGATATCTTCCGTGGCAGCAAAAGTTAGGTGAGTGTCCTGCCCTCTTTCCCGATCGACCACCCACCAACGGACTAGCCTATCAGTATTGCCGTCCTACTGTAGCATAGATCTGCTATGCTACCAAGTTACTGAACATAGTGTGAAATAATAGTGCCATTTTGGATAACCAACGAATTTGTGTAATTGCGCGTTTATAAACGCCTCAATCTATTCATGGTGGGTCCTCCAGAATTCTTCCACGTAATATCGTCCGTGCAGGACAGGTAGGCTACAGCTTATAACCACCGTGGAGCAACATCAACCCGTCGCTGCGTCTGCAGCTTGCTCGACATGACTTGGTTGCACAAATAGCGTGGAAGAATCACACAATTTATCGCCTTTGATGCCCAACGTTGTCTTTGTTCTTATCATTGACGCAAGCAAGTCTCCAAGTGTGCATCATGACGGCGAACATTTCACTGATCCCGGAGAGCTGTATGGTGCAGTACAATTTAAATGCTCTGTCTGGATCTTGTTTACAGACAAAAGTTACATTACCACTATAGCATAACCTCTTGAAGGTAGCCTAATTCAAGGCCGCCAAATTCAAACATGATATGCAAAAGATGGTAACATCGCCTAACCCATTTATGTTACTGTAGCCTATGTGTCCCACTGCACTGGTGACGTTTCTACAAATATAGTCTCCAACTGGATGGATTAGATATGAAGGACACTTACCATTTACCGATATCTTTATAGAGAAACAATATTTTAACATATTGCACAAATTGGATTTGTAACATATCACACAAATTGCAAAATGCTATGATACGAATTCATAACATATCTCACGAAATGGTTGACGTAGTACACAATTGGATGACGTAGAACAGAAAAAATGGGGACCTGTTTTGGCTCGTGAGCACCACTTTCAAAAGTACTGGCTGAAATTGTAGAAAAGTTAGAATGCATTGGATGCATTGGTGTTGCATCCTGTGGGCAAATGATTGCGCTATCAATTTATCAATCAGTCGCAATTGACTCGGGCAACTTCGGTGATCAGCCATCACAGTTAGTTATTGCACCGGTCGGACCAGGGCAACAGAATGCCTATAGACACCACCGTTAAGTTATTCAGCAAAGGAAGCAAATTCCTCCATTTGGCAGGACTCCAAGGCTATAAACCGTGTGGTCGTTAATCTGGGAGATTTCTGACACCCCCTCACCCAGGCTATAATGTCAAAGAGCACCGCAATAACATCTGTTCTTAAATTGGCTATGTGCAGGTCTCCTGTGTTCAGTGTCTGGGTCTATCGAGCTGAAGAACCCACAGTTTTCTCAATGCATGTCGTCTGTTTATGGATTCCCAAGAGATGGATAGGTCTGGACTCGATTTGGCCAATAGTGTAATCCATGTGATGACTCCCTTGTACCGTCATGGCTGCTGCTGCGCCTTGGTGAGATTAAATGAACCTTAGAGCAGGTGGACAATATTTAGGTGAGAAGTTCACAGAGATCAATATGCAGTATCTGATTGGTCATACATGAGTTTTCACACAGTAGTCTTCTCTTAACGGAGGTCGCTGAATGACCTTGCAGATGCTGGGTTTACTCCACAGACAGATGTGGGATGGCATTGGCATGGTTACATAATTCTGTGTGTATGTGTGCGTCCGTACGTGTGTGTATGGATACGTGTGTTTGTTTGTGTGAGCCCTCTCTTTATTCAATGCTGTGTGTGTGTGTGTGCGCACAACTCTGTGCTGCAGTATTCTCGGTGCACACACACAAAGGGCTGTGACGAGAGAGAGGGGACCTAGAGCACGTAACAATATCACATGGCACACACACACACCAATCTCCTGTCTGACACATTGACATGATCTCTCATGTCATACACTTGACTGGAGTACGAATGTTATGTTAGAATAAACAGTCATACACACCAGAGACAACTGGTCCCTCTCCAGGCTGAGTACACTCATCAGTACAATCATAAGTACACTCATCAGTTACAATCAGCAGTATAATCAGCAGTACACTCATCAGTACACTCATCAGTACACTCATCAGTGCACTCATCAGTACACTCATCAGTACACTCATCAGTACAATCATCAGCACACTAATCAGTACACTCATCAGTATATTCATCAGTACACTCATCAGTACAATCTTCAGTACACTCATCAGTACAATCATCATTACACTCATCAGTACACTCATCAGTACAATCATCAGTGCACTCATCAGTACGATCATCAGTACACTCATCAGTACAATCATCAGTACACTCATCGGTACAATCATTGGTACAATCATCGGTACACTCATCAGTACAATCATCAGTGCACTCATCAGTACACTCATTGGTACAATCATCGGTACACTCATCAGTACACTCATCAGTACACTCATCAGTACACTCATCGGTACAATCATCGGTGCACTCATCAGTACACTCATCAGTACACTCATCAGTACAATCATCAGTGCACTCATCAGTACACTCATCAGTACACTCATCAGTACAATCATCAGTACACTCATCAGTACAATCATCAGCACACTAATCAGTACAATCATCAGTACACTCATCAGTACAATCGTCAGTACAATCATCAGTGCAATCATCAGTGCAATCATCAGTACACTCACCAGTACACTCATCAGTACAATCATCAGTACAATTATCAGTACACTCATGAGTACAATCATCAGTACACTCATCAGTACAATCGTCAGTACACTCATCAGTACACTCATCAGTACAATCATCAGTACACTCATCAGTACAATCATCAGTACACTCATCAGTACACTCATCAGTACAATCATCAGTACAATCATCAGTACAATCATCAGTAAGCTCCATCCTTCACCTTCATTACTGTGATCACACATCTAACACATAGAATATTCATCCCTCATTCACCTGCATACTGTATGAACTCATCAATCCATGGTCACGCACATTACTAACCTAATCTCTCGCACATACACACTCACTTGTGTGTGCGCACATACACACATACAGTACCAGTCGAAAGTTTGGACACACTTACTCATTCAAGGGTTTTTCTTTATTTTTACTGTTTTCTACATTGTAGAATAATAGTGAAGACATTAAAACTATGAAATAACACATATGGAATCATGTACTAACCAAAAAAGTGCTAAACAAATCAAAATATATTTTATATTTGAGATCCTTCAAAGTAGCCACCATTTGCCTTGATGACAGCTTTGAACAGTCTTGGCATTCTCAAATCAAATTCAATTGTATTGGTCACATACAAATGGTTAGCAGATGTTAATGCGAGTGTAACGAAATGCCTGTGTTTCTAGTTCCTGGCCATGCAGTAATATCTAACAAGTAATCTAACAATTTCACAACAACTACCTAATACACACAAGTGTAAAGGAATGAATACGAATATGTACATATAAATGTATAGATGAGCGATGGCCGAACGGCATAGGCAAGATGCAGTAGATGGTATAGAGTACAGTATATACATATGAGATGAGTAATGTAGGGTATGTAAACATTATATAAAGTGGCATTGTTTAAAGTGACTAGTGATACATTTATTACATCCCATTTTTAATTATTAAGTGGCTAGAGATTTGAGTCAGTATGTTGGCAGCAGCCACTCAATGTTAGTGATGGCTGTTTAACAGTCTGGTGGCCTTGAGATAGGCATTCTCTCAACCAGCTTCAAGAGGTAGTCACTTGAAATGCATTTCAATTAACAGATGTGCCTTGTTGAAAGTTAATTTGTGGAATTTCTTTCCTTCTTAATGCGTTTGAGCCAGTCAGATGTATTTGTATTTGTTATGGATCCCCCAGCAGCTACTCTTCCTGGGGTCCAGCAAAATTAAGGCAGTTTATACCATTTTAAAACATTACAATTCATTCACAGATTTCACAACACACTGTCTGCCCTCAGGCCCCTACTCCACGACTACCACATATCTACAGTGCTAACTCCATGTGTATTTATAGTGCGTATGTTATTGTGTGTGTGTGTGTGTGTGTGTGTGCCAATGTTTGTGTTGCTTCAGAGTCCCGGCTGTTCCATAAGGTGTTTTTTAAATCTGTTTTTAAATGTAATTGTACTGCTTGCGTCCGTTACTTGATGTGGAATAGAGTTCCATGTAGTCATGGCTCTATGTAGTACTGTGCGCCTCCCATAGTCTGTTCTGGACTTGGGGACTGTGAAGAGACAGTTGTGTTGTGACAAGGTAGGGGTGGTATACAGAAGATAGCCCTATTTGGTAAAAGACAATGTCCATATAATGGCAAGAACAGCTCAAATAAGCAAAGAGAAATGACAGTCCATCATTACTGTAAGACATGAAGGTCAGTCAATCCAGAAATGTCTAGAACTTTTAAAGTTTCTTACAAGTGCCATCACAAAAATCATCAAGCGCTATGATGAAACTGGCTCTCATGAGGACCGCCACAGGAAAGGAAGACCCAGAGTCACCAGTATGTCTCTCTCATACACAAAACCATACTTTCATGTCTGTGTTATACAGTAGGAGCTGGCCTATATTCTTGGTATTCACAGCCAGGCCTTTGCTGCGCGACATTGTGACTAGAGAAAGCTATTAAAAGGGTGCCAGGGTCTGTGGGCTCAACACACAGGAGCTCCAAAGGTGGTCTTGCTTTTCACACAAATGCATGCACGTACACACACACATACGCACACACACACACATTCACGCACACAAACAGACATACGCGCATGCACGCACATGCATACACATACACAAAACAATCATTATTTCCTCCACACACACACACACACACACACACACACACACACACACACACACACACACACACACACACACACACACACACACACACACACACACACACACACACACACACACACACACACACACACACACACACAGACCTGCTGGTACACAGAGTCCTACCCTCCTATTCGATGCACCCCGTCCTACTTTCCTCTCCACTGTCTGAAGGGCAGGCAGGACTCTGCAGCTCTGCAAGCTCCTCCTCATATCAAAGCTTTCTTTCTGCAGTGCCTCTTCTCCTGCTCTATCCCACTGAGCTTTGCCCTTTGCCTTCTCTCTTCTCTCCCTCTGTGTTCCAGAAAGAACCCTCTGTCCCTGCCGGATCACAACACACACTGTACCATGTTCCCTCTTCATCTTAGCTACCTACTTCAATGCACTTCATTTGACCTTCCCCTTGCATCCCATCTATTGATTCAGTGCAATGCTTTGTCTTCCTTCCGTCTTCCTTTAGCCCACTTCAACCACGCTCAACTCTGAGGCTGTGAGCCTGAAGCAGTGAAACATACAGTCTCAGGTGAAAGTGTGTGTCCTGTGTTAGTGGGACATATGGCTGAGCTCCGTGGCTCCTCTGTGCTCCTGTAGGCTGGTGTCTGTGTGATGGATGCCAGCTGTGCTCATCCACAGTGGCGTGACCTCTGTCCGACTCTTCCGTTCCCAGTGTTAGCATCAGGAAGCACAGTGTCACTCTGTGGAGGGAGGGGCTCACTGAATAGCTCCGCCAGGTGACATAGCAAATGACTGGAGGTCACACACACCTCAGCCGGCGGGTGTGCAGACAGCCGGTGTGGTGTGTGTCCGGTCTCTGAGTCATCAGTCATTACTGTTTACCGGTACTTTTAAACACTCTTGTTAGAATATACCGTCTGGTGAAGAGTGATGCCTCACCTTTTTACAGCACACAGTGCTTATCGTATAGAGGTGGGTGGGGTCGGACAGTTAATCTCATCCCACAGCCACTCTAAATGTTGATTGGACAGTGCAGGCAGCGTGTTAGATTGACACAGAGAAGATGCAGAAACACACATGCCTTTTGCCAAGGTGTGTATACCTGATAGCATTACACATCACACAAACTGCTGAAATGTTTAAACTGCTGTGGCTAGAGCAATAGCTAGCTCACCCTGGCCTGCAGCCTTTTGGATCATGTTTGAAAATCTGTCATCAAGGAACTGCCCAAATCCTTGATCTGTGCATCCTTAAGGAGCGTCATTCGACTGATCAGTTGAAGGGCATTGGACTACTAGAGCTCTGAAGGATGTGGGTCTCACACTTCTCACATTCAAACAAAATATTTTGGGTTTCTTTCAAAGAAATGTCAGGCAGGTTGAAAGGAGTGCCAGTAGAATGAGTCATTGTATTTCTATGGCCAGGGCATTGTCTGTGGTGATGCAGTGTAGCAGATAGACCACGGGTTCAAACTATGTGCTCCCTCACTTCTCACATAATAGTTTTCTCCCTCTCTTATTTATTCCTTTACTACCCTTTAATCGGTTGCTTTTTCTGAGCTGAACTATCCTAAACTAAGTATACTCAAGTGTAAAATGAGCCAGCGAGCATTTCCCTCCCTCTCATTCCCTCTCTTCCTCCCTCTTTATTAGAGGCTATTACCGTGCTTGCTGTAATTACGGTAATTGGGTGAGATGATACCAATTTCGAAGTAACTCTGACACATGGCAATAAGGCCTGTGACACTGCTGTCATGTTGGGTGCTGCTTATGTGCGTGGTTGTGTGTGTGCGTGTGCTTATGTGTGTGTGTGTGTTTGATGAGCTGCATCGTGGGCAAGTGAGAATTCGCTGCATCACTCAGCGTTTAGGAGGCTGATGTGGCACCTACTCTCTGACGAGGTGACATTTTCATCAGTGCTCTGATCAAGTGCTGGGCCCCTATGCCCTATAAAACACCCCTACAAGAGCCTGCAATTAGAGAGCCAAACCACTCACAATTCTCACGTGGATTTGAACTCAGGGAGATGAGTTATGCTGCTGGTTAGAGAAAACCAATTAAATTAGTGAAACGGTGAGAAGATTTGATTAGCCAACATTTAGAGATCTTGCTGGCCAGCCTATTGTTTATTGATGAGAGGGGAAAGGCTGGGGAATTGGTCTGCAGGTATTGGTCTGCAAGTGGACTACTGGAAATCCTGCCAGTCAACTGATGGTCGTCTTCAGGCATTAGTTTTTTGTCCTCTAAATGATATTGAAGTATTTTGTTTCACTGCATTAAGACACAAAGAGAAATGAAAGGGTAGAGATTGTGAATTGATAGAGGAAAAGTAACTTCTAATGCATTTAGTCTGTGTTTACACAAAAAAAGAGCTGATCTGATTGATCAAAAGACCAGTGTAAACTCAGCCAACATTGGTATCTACAGTGTGATGAAGTGGTGTGCATAACTCTATATTGGCCCAATTAGTGCCTCATGATCAGAAGTAAAACGGTGCCCCCTTTTGGCTATCTGCAACAGAGCAAGAGCCAACAGAACATATCCTATTATTGACCTATACAGACTTAGAAAATACTATATACTGTGGATTTGTCTCGAACGTGTTCTCTTGCACAATGAGACTCTCCTGTGTAGTTTTGACATGAGTGTGTTGCATGTGCCTCTGCACATCTGAATGCAGTATCATGCTTTCTTTCATCCTCTTAATCCCATGATAATACCTCTATAGCCACTTTTCACCTCCATTCTCTATCTCTGCTGTCCCTCTGGTTTTCTTTCCACATCCTGCTCTCCCTCCTCTTCTTTCCCTCTCTTGCATCTTTAATATGCCCTTTTCTTCTCTTCCTCTCAGTTGTAATCTTCCTCCCCTCCTTCCTACCCCAAATCCACTACCTCGTCGCTCTCCTCTCTCATGTCTGGTAGTCTCTCTCTCTCTCATAACTATATACAGATAAGTATTTCCCAGATGTGCTATATCCAGAGAGAGAGAGAGAGAGCTGTGAATGATCTGATTCGACATACCAATTAGGATCTGGCAAAAAAATACTTGAATAAGTTATAGAACCCATTGCCCTTTATGGTTGTGAAGTCTGGGGACCGTCTCACCAACCAAGAATTCACAAAATGTGACAAACACCAAATGTAGACTCTTTGCAGAATTCTGCAAAAGAATATCCTCTGTGTACAACTTAAAACACCAAATAATGCATGCAGAGCAGAATTAGGCCGATACCCACTAATTATCTAAATCCAGAAAAGAGCCATTAAATGCTACAACCACCTAAAAGGAAGCGATTCCCAAACCTTCCATAACAAAGCCTTCACCTACAGAGAAATGAACATGGAGAAGAGCTCCCTAAGCAAGCTGGTCCTGGGGCTCTGTTCACAAACACAAACAGACCCCACAGAGGCCAGGAAAGCAACACAATTAGACCCAACCAAATCATGAGAAAACAAAAAGATAATTATTTGACACATTGGAAATATATTTTTTTTAAACAGAGCAAACTAGATTGCTATTTGGCCCTAAACAGAGTACACAGAGGCAGAATACCTGACCACTGTGACTGACCCAAAATTAAGGAAATCTTTGACTATGTACATACTCAGTGAGCATATCCTTGCTATTGAGAAAGGCTACAGAAGGCAGACCTGGTTCTCAAGAGAGCAAAATGAGGTTTTCTGAGTGACCCAGTGACGAGATGCTACCAGACGAGCTAAATGCCTTTTATGCTCGCTTCTAGGCAAGCAACACTGAAGCATGCACGAGAGCACCAGCTGTTCTGGATGACTGTGTGATAACACTGTCGGTAGCCGATGTGAACAAAACCTTTAAACAAGTCAACATTCATAAAGCCGCTGGGCCAGATGGATTACCAGGACGTGTACTCAAAGCATGCGCAGACCAACTGTCAAGTGTCTTCACTGACATTTTCAACCTCTCCCTGACTGAGTCTGTAATACATACATGTTTCAGCAGTCCCTGTGCCCAAGGATGCGAAGGTTACCTGCCTAAATGATTACTGCCCCGTGGCACTCACGTCGGTGGTCATGAAGTGCTTTGAAAGGCTGGTCAGGGCTCACATCAGCAGCATCCTCCCGGACACCCTAGACCCACTCCAATTCACACACCGCCCCAA